>NC_065979.1:1725040-1987540 GCF_021464435.1 Cataglyphis hispanica | reverse complement strand
TGAGACGTTTTCTGTCGCACGAATCTGACTCATAGTGAATATCATATCGCGAATATTTGCGCAAGACGTCGTCGTTATTTTACGAAATGAATATGATTTCTACGTGGAATGGAGGCAAGTAAAAAATTGTGCAAATTAGAAACTTGCACATTGCTTCCTCATAATTTTTATCTCTCTTTCTCCATAATATCAGTAATCGTAATTACAAATACAGTCATCCTTTAATGATACTTTATTCATGTAAAAATATATAGCCCGATATCTCGAAATTTGAGGAAGTTGGAGCAACCTTTTTTGGAAAAATTCAAAATTTCATAAAGACTGAACCTTTTCACAAATTCTCATCAATTTTAATACCAATCATTCTTTAATGATACTCTGTTTATGTAAAAATATTTAGCTCAATATCTCAAAATTTGTGGAAGTTAGGTGCATGCATAGGCATTTATTGAAAAATTCAAAATTTCATTAAAAATTAATTCTTTCACAAATTCTCATCAAATTCAATACCAACCATCCTTTAATGATATTTATTATTCTATTCATGTGACAATATTTAGACCGATATCTGAAAATTTGCAGAAATTAGAGCAACAACACTTTTTTAAAAAATTCAAATTTAAAAAAAAAAATTTTTTTTCACCAATCCTAGCCAAATTCAATACCAACCAATCTTTAATGATACTTTATTCATATAAAAAAAAATTGTATCTCAAAATTTACGGCAGTTAGAGCAAGCACGTCCTTCTCGTGCACACACATACACACATACAGACATTTTGTAAAAATATATTTTTTAGAACATTTTGGCATGAGAATTTGAAAAAGAAATTTTTTCATAAAAACGAAGCTTCCTCTATGAGAAAGCAATAAGCGTTTAGATTAACGTTGCCTATTAATACCGGATGGCAATTAAGAAAAATATAGATAAAGGAATCGTTAATGTTATTTGATACAAAGTTAAGCAATGAAAAATAAATTTTTCAAATATGTAAACCATATTTTTCTCTTCACATAGATACGCGTGGAAGGACACCTTATACATACGCTGAGAAGAACATCTGATCGGTACTCAGAACGGGAGAAACATTAATTACACTAATCTGATATGTACGAATGTATCTGATGCACGTAGCGATTAATTAAACGTGGCGGCCGAATGATAGTATTAATTTTTTACAACGTCACACCACACTTTCTCGAATTACTCGCGAAAAATATATCGCGTTATATGCAATCGTATTAATACCCTCAATTACTGATTCTGCGATCCGCATCCGGTTACGTTCGCGTAATTATAAATCCATCATGATTTTTGCCCCTAGCAGGTTATCATGAAACATTACTTAAAGAAGACCGTACCTTCACGAAAACCATTAAATGCACGTATACACGAAATAAATTATTATATGTTAAGAAGGATAAAGAGCTGAGAGAGGGATTAAGAATGTGGATCTTGGAACGTTGCGGTAAGCCTTTTTTTTTATCTTATTGTTCCGCAAAATCGCTGATCCAAGCTCGGCGAAACTAAGTATCAAACGATGGATGTACGAGTGAGGGCATCGTGGAAAATAAGGGACATTAGTGTGTAAATGAGGGGTTTACGAGAGGGCGCGAGGGAGATCGGCGAAAAACAACCTCCGCCCGATATTAATAAGGAATCGTTCGTTCGTTTCTGCTGTCTAATGAAGGTACGTAGAGCAAAGGCTGCGGGGAGCGCGCCGCGCATATATATGTATGTGTGTGTGTGTGTGTGTGTGTGTGTGGGTACGTGCTCGCGAAATAACGCACACACATACACGGCGTACACGGCGACCACAATGGAGTCGAAGGGGCGGAGGAGGGAGGGAGGGAGGGGGCGAGGGGGTTCTGATTGTGTTTCTCCGAATCAATATCATTAATGTAATACAGCAGAGTGTGCTTGATGAAGGCGCGATTACGCCCGGAAAAATCCGCAGCACTTCTCTAATCGCGGACTCCCCATCGATCGGCCGCGTAACAGATCCGCGTTTCTGCTTCCGATTCTACCACGAGCGTTCTCTGATTCAGGAATTTTCAGCGAGCGAAAGGCGCGCGGAAGCGGCTCTCGTGAAAGGAAATATTATTTCACGGAAATAAAAGTGTTTTTTTTTTTTTACTTTTTGAGATAACACACTTGTACGTTATATTCTTTCAATTTTTGAAAGAATTTTAAGATGATTATATTTTAAAGATATAAATTGTACTAAAAGTGTAACTGATTAATTTATAAAAATTTTAATTTTTATCTATTATAAATTTTTATCTATTTTTATCTATAATTTTTATCTATTTAAATTTTAATCTATTATAATTTATTCATAACATTACATACATACACGTGATAATGTCTCACATATACCGGTTATAGATCTCTACGATTACTGCCTGCAAATAAAAGTGTTTTTAGCCTTCTATTCTTTTTTTTTTTTTTACTTTTTGAGATAACACACTTGTATGTTATATTCTTTCAATTTTTGAAAGAATTTTAAGATGATTATATTTTACAGATATAAATTGTACTAAAAGTGTAACTGATTAATTTATAAAAATTTTAATTTTTATCTATTATAAATTTTTATCGATTTTTATCTATAATTTTTATCTATTTAAATTTTAATCTATTATAATTTATTCATAACATTACATACATACACGTGATAATGTCTCACATATACCGGTTATAGATCTCTATGATTACTGCCTGCAATTATTATCGATCTATCCTTTTTTTTGTCCGATCGCAACACTGTACGAACGAATCGGTCTTGTGATTAAGCCGTGACTCAGTATTCATAATGATATTCCGTATCGATGTTTGACACGCCGATAAGCCGGTTGTCAATGGTGGACGAAAAAGTTCGATTTTAGATAACTACACGCTTTGTTCATCGCGGTCGTGATTAGAATCAAGCGTACACCAGAGGCGGCTTAATATTGGTACTCGTATCGTATGTTAAACACGACGGCGCGATGACAGCCACGTTGCCAATGACCTGGGCAAAATGATCTCTTGATTTTAAGTGCTGTTAAAATGCTTGCAGGAAATTAACACGCGTGAGAGAAATTGCGGTTAAGTAACATTTTCTATTCTTTTTTTTTTAATATACAACAACACTCATAATAAATGCTGACAGTCTCGGAAAGGGTAATTTAGAATTTTTTAATTTTATATTTATGTAAAATATTAAAAATAGCAAAAAGCTATTGCAAAGAAGAATTTCTTCCTTTTGAAAGAAATAATACAGGCGTATTATATGACATTTCTTTTTAAATACCCAAGATGTAACAACGATATGAGATATGAGTTATTCTTTATTAGCGAGCATTGACAATAGAAATGCTGCGTTTTGGTTTACGACTTCATTCACCCCCGCTCGTGATTCGAGTGCAAACACACATTAGCGCGGTCACTCGTATCTGGCGTTCTCGTCACGCTTTATCGCGACGGAGCGGAGGCGCGAGGACGTTTCTTAGGTATGTAATTCATGAAAAGAATATTCAATGGAAATGCTCGGACATTGGCAATGGATATGCTCGACGTGCACTACATTGCAATTTACGGCGATCTAATCGCGACTAAAGTTCAGGGCTGTGCAGCCTCGAGCGAGTCCCCGCAATACAGATCGTACGATATCAGAAAGGACTCAATTTATCATCGATCGTCGCATTTCCTATCTGCAATTTAATTTCTGCTTGCTTTCGCAACGATCGTTTGCATAATAGAATATTGCAGTGTTTTTCTATACTAAGTAATTAATTCTAGTCTTTATTTTTTAATATTTGTTATTTAGAGAATACAAGAGATATTTTATTTTTGATGAAAGCAAAATTTATCGCTACAAAGTCATTCAAATTTCGAGCAATTAAAAATGAGACGATCTAGTTTTTTTTATCGAAAGCAGAAGATGAAATATATTTACGTATACATATTTATATTGTAATATTTTTATTATATTAATATATTTATTACATTAATATATAATAATATAATATTTATTATATTAATGTTTTATATTAATATAATAAATATTGAAACTAGAAAATATATATAATAATTAATAATATATAATTTATATATATATATATATATATAAAAATTTGGAATTATAGAAAATATATATAAATCTTTATTTGGATTTAGCAGGTACAAAGCTGTCGGGTTACTTGCAAAATCAATTCACGCGTCCGACTCAATTTTTATTTCTCGAATCAAGCGTCCGTATCTCATATCCTCGTATCTCGTATTCCATCCTAGAACGGCCGTCGCGATAGATTCCGCTAGGTATACATAGTACAGGACGAGCCCGATGGTTCGCACGCTCCTCTGAATCGACCGATCGATAGCTCGCGCGTCTTTGGAGAAGCGGCGACATGCAAGAAGCGAGAGATAAAAAGAAATGTTGGTATCGTTGTGCATTCTCTCTTTGTCTTTCTCTCGCGAGAGAACGTGACGTGGCGCATGTTTCTTACAAAAAAAAAAAACGGATATAGATAGTTTGATGAATCATGAGTTTATTATAAACGGAGCAGAATTTCTCATCTTAATTCTAACGACAGATTCTTTTGATAAAATTCTTTTGATATCAATATTTTTTTGAAAGACATTTCAAAGAAAGTCAATTTATTAATCGTCGAATTTATTAATTGTCTTGTAATTAAATCTCATTTATTATTTCGAAATTTAATGTCTTGGGGAAAAAGTTTACTTGAATTTAAATAAGCTATAAAATTTTTTTTATAGTTAAAAGAAAATCAATTTTAATTTAATCAGCAAAATTGTCACAAATATTAAAATTTTTTTTCACACATGAAAAATACTTTGAAAACTTTTTTTTCTTATGAATCTTATGAAAAATATTTTTTCTAAGAAAATTACATAACAAATATAACTGCAGAAAAAGATGTGTTAAAATTATTCGACTTTTTATACAAAACTTACGACCAAATTTTTAAGACAGACTTAAATCTTGTCCTCAATAAAATTATCGATGCTATAACGAAATCTTTCGCAGGATCTTTATCAGAGGCTTGTCGCATATCGATTGTATATAAAAGTCGCAAGAGAGGGTGTTGTAACTTTCGTGATAGTTCGTCTTCCTTCGAGGGGCAGCATGGCACCTTCGGTCAGATCGTTAGGTTCGTGCGAGTTAATTAGAGGCCACTGTATATACCACTTTCTCGCCCCTCTCTCGCCCACCTTTACCAACGTGATATTCCTCGGTCGAGCATGAGAACGGAAGAACCCTCGTAAGGGCAAGGCCTCGTCCCGGTGGGGGTGTCGCGGTAATATCTAGTACGTGCTACAGGTCGACCGCTTATTAAAAACATCGAGCCTCGTCTAAGCGCGTCCCTTTCTACCCTTAGGGCACCAACGATCGCGCGTGCACACAGACGGCCGCGTATGTGTGTACACATACACACTCATCGGCAGCACGTGTATTGTAACGCGAAAGAATGTTGCCGGCTCTCGCCCTCGCACATGGGCTAAACTCGCGGCTTATTACCGTCCCCTCCTGGCAGCCAGCAAGCGGAGGATTATTAACTTTCGCAATTTTACGCACGGGCCCTCCCCCCTCCCCCCGGAGATATTGTAGACTCCGCGATCCTTGTCTATTTAAATTTGCACGATCCTCGGCCCGACACGTTGCATACAGCAGTGGTTTCCTCGCGAAATTGTGCTGCATCCTGTGCAATCTCGCAGCCGGGACTAATATGAGTATGTACGGCGTCCTATGTACGTGACCCACATTGCGGATATTTGCAAGAATTTATGTAAGCCCAGAGTTAATCTGCGAGTTGTGACTTTTGTGTATTTGCTTTTACACCGAACGATTTGACAATATATTTATGCGTATGTGTACACACACATGTATTTCAAAAATCATTTCTCATTATTTAATAAGATTTAATGAGATGATTTTATCGAATTTAATTGTGTTTTAGAATTTAAGTTCGGGGAAAGTATTCAATTTGTGACTTTTGTGTATTTGCTTTTACACCGAGCAATTTGATAATTTATTTATGCATTCAAAAATTATATTTCATTATTTAATAAGATTTAATGAGATTAGATTTAATGTGAGATTTAATGATTTTATCTAATTTATTTTTGTTTTAGAATTTAAATTTCGGGAAAATATTCAATTTTTACCATTAATTTTTAATTTTAAAATTGGATCTAATCATTATTACGTGACTCACATTGCGGATATTTGCAAGAATTTATGTAAGCCCAATTTATTAATCTGCGAGTTGTGACTTTTGTGTATTTGTTTTTACACCGAGCGTTTTGACAATGTATTTACACGTATATACACACACACATATATGTTTCAAAAATCATATTTCATTATTCAATAAGAGTTAATGAGATTAGATTTAATGAAATGGTTTTGTCGAATTTATTTGTTTCAAAATTTAAATTCGAGAAAGGTATTCAATTTTCATCATTAATTCTCAACTTAAAATCAGCTCTAATCGTTATTAATTGAACTCACAAATCACATCTATAAATTCTCTTTACTAATATATTCTGCGTGCTTTCTGAAATATTATCAGCAGATATACTTTATCGCAGTATAAATATTCAATCTATTATAGATATCAGATCCTCGTGATTTCTCTAATCGAACATGCTATAAATCAAGCAGTTCATTATGCATCTATCGATGCGGGCACGGGAGAAATGCGATAAATCGCTATAATGATCGGCCGGGTCGTGCTTGATGTGTCGCACAGTTACCCTTCTATCGCGGTAAATACCTGTACTGCAGGAAATTGTTGCAGTGTAGCATGTCACGGTTGCAGGTGCAATTACCTGCTATCTGCGTCTGTAATCGTACCATCGTCACACCGCACCACACTTGCTTTTCGCAGAACAATAGAAATGCGGCCACGCTACTTATTTATCATCGCGTCTCGCCGTCAATTCGCGCCTACCGAGATCAATTTGTACGGCAAAACGAATCCCTGATCAATCCCTTTCTTCGCCCTCCCCTCGCATCCTTTCCTCGCAGCTTTTCCTCTCGCCCCTTTCTTCTATCCTTCGCGATAACGATGCTTTCGTCGAGTGCGCGAAATACGTTTTCCTCCCGATATCTGATGTAAAATTAGAGCGAGTCTGTTATTGTGTCATTCGAGTCATTGATAATTGTCCGGCCTCGCGTCGATCTCAGCAATTGGCAGCGCAAAGACTTGGTAATGAGCCAACCGATAATATTGCTAAGTTAGAGCCGAGTTTAATAGTTTTCTCGAAATAGTTTATGATTTGAATTATATTCGTCGCTTGTATGCATGATACGATTTATGTACAACTCAATGGAATCAGGCAATGCGTGAGCTTGAGAGAGAGAGAGAGAGATTTATTTATTTTTAAAATCTCTTCTGCAAGTTTCAGGCTTTCATGTAGTTATAACTAATAAAGGAATACAAGTCTTATTATATTTTATATTTTGTATAATAAATTTTGTTCTTTCAAATATTGCGTGTGATCAATGAAGTTAAATAAATTAATTAAAATCAAAAAAGTATAATAGTCAAATTTGTATATTTAATATGGAACATAAGATTTTCGAGGGAAATGCGAAAATCAAAGTTTGAATGAGTATTCTGTTGAATTTTGTTCTTGCGTGACAGCGCTCTGGGTAATGTCGCACTTTCCCGAGGGCAAAGGAGGGAGGAGGGTGACAGAATTAAGGAAACATCATAAGGACCGAGGCATAATTGCGTCAACGGCGTATAACAGGAGTAATTGCGTACTGTGTAGTCGACGATAGTGCAACGAGCTTTACAGGATAAGATAAGAAAAAGGATAGACGAACGCATTGGTAAAAGAAGGGATGGAAGGAGAAAGAAAGAGAGTGGGACGTAGATTGAGAGGGAGAGGGAGCCTCATAGGGGAGTGAAAGGGAATTATGGAGAGGAATAATGCGATGGGAAAGAAAACTGGCCCCGTCACGGGGGGTCGCCCGACAACGATACGCACACAACTGCGCGATCGCGTGGAAAAGGCCTTACGTACACGCGTTGATGACCGGGACTCGTCCCTAATTGCGCCTGATGACACCGTGTCCTTGGGGGGAACCGCAAAGCACCCTCCGGGCGTCTTTCCTCCCCCCCCTTCCTCTCCCCCTTGGTCGTTTCTGCCCTCCTGGCTGGCCGACCCCAACCCCTCCGCGAACGACACGACCAGGGAAAACTCTGGTCGGCCGGGACCGTGTGTCGTGTTCAAGCATCCGGAAAAGCACACCGGGTTATCTAGGATCCGGACGAAAATACACGGCACACACACTGGAGGGTTCTTCGCTCCTTTTTTCCTTTTGTCATCTTCCTTTTTATCTCCCTGGTCTTCTCGCCAATAGATTCGCAAAGGCGACGATCGCTTTTACCTGTATTTATTACGCTGCGTGAAGCTAAGCTTTCTTATGCAAGGAACACTCGCTACGAGAAATAATTTTCACTTTCTATCTCTATAATAGCAGTAATAGTCGCCTCTATCAATGCCGTAATTTTTTTGCCTCGGATTTACATTTTATTTGAGGGATGCGAAAGCTGATGATTTCTTTCTAGAAAAATAATTTTACCGCAAAAAGTAACAATGAGACTTTGTTGGTTTGATGAGTACAAAGCGCCTAATAATGGATTCCGTTTGACGAGAGCGCGTGCTGCACCTAATGACTGGCGGGCATCATTATCCGTTTCGAAGAAAAATATTGAAGAAAAATATTCAACTGTTCCTAACGTCATTCAGCATTACATGCTTTGAACCACCTCGAGTAAAGAGCTTGTGATATAATGGAAAATAATCGCAATCTCTCGAGAATATTCGCAACAAAAGGACGGGATTTCTATTGGATATACTCGATGGCTTTGTTAACTTCACTTTGATCGCGTTTTTCCTGTAATTTATTGCTCGGCAAAATATGTAATATGCCTATCATGTCGCATTTATTTAATAAAATATGATGGGAATAAATTTTAAGCTTAATCAACACTTACTATAATTATCCATCCTCTTGTCCATTTATAATTTTCGAATTTGAAATTACCAAGAAGATTGAAATCGAGATCTAGCATTGAAGAAGAATTTTTTTTTTCCTCTTCAGATATATTCATTCAATTATTAGAGAGAAAATGTACCGTACCGTATTCATCTATTTTTTTTTTTTTTTTTTTCAAATTTCTCACTCCCTTAATCAATAATTTCCGCGACGTCTCATTGACTGGGGCAATTCTCCTTAGGATACGACCGCGAGATGTAATTTCGTCGTCGATCGATTAATCGGCGGTCAGTCTTGGCGCTGAATCGGGAATGAGTTTCGCCGGCGAGGGAAGAGCGATGTACCGAGAAGCGGAGATAGAACGTCGGGCCAGGCACGTTATGAATATATTATATCTCCGGCTGCAAGGGATGCTGGCACATGCGCCGACTGGGTGGCTCCACCCTGTCTCCCGCCGGGACACTGTCTTCCTCTCTCTCTCTCTCTCTCTCTCTCCCTCTTCCCTCATCTCGCTTCCTCTCCCGCAGCCCTCTCGCTCTCTGCTTTGCGCTAATTATACATGCGCTAACCAACCCACCTCCAATGAGGCCCGACCTGTCGCCCTCTTCGTAGAGAGGGTTGAACCACTCTTGTCCTCGCGGCCCGGAGGCTGGGTGGAGCGTGGACCCGCTCTTTCTATGTCTACCACGAGCCTCACTTTGCTTAATTAACGCGGAGGCGTTAACTAACTTTTGCCCACCCATGCTTTGCAACCCTTTACTCATCCGGGAAAGGGAAACAGGCAGAGGCCTGATTGGCTCTTGCCAATCCCGGTAACGTCGATTCCGGAGAAATGGCTTGAATGGTTAATTGAGCGAATTACCATACGGGGTGATTTGAATGATTACAGAATATATTATAAATGAAGACGGTAAGCTCATCTTCACAGCTGAGTGATTACAAGCACGGCTCGAGATAATATTATTTTTTAACCTTCATCGACATCTCATTTTCAGAGCTATTTAATTTTACCTACATCTGTAATTATTAAAATAATTTTTAATAATTCCTGGTGTTTTTAATTTTTAATAATTACACCTGTAATTATTAAAATAATTTTTAATAATTCCCAATAATTCTTAGATACATCATAATTTTGCAAAATCTCATGAATAAATATGAACATCTTAAGTTAAGTTCTATTATAATCTGTAAAACGCATCACAGTTTTTATGTAACATCATTATTGTATTCGAATATCTTGTGCGTCTGAAATTTATTCATCAATCTACCTGAAAAAGCAAACGCTATTCCTATTATAATTTTAATCATGCCATTTTATATCATTCCCGTCACGTCTGTCTGCCTCGTCGCACCGACCCAATTCTCGGCCACGAATCAACTCCCGCAATTTCTACGAATCCGAGAGAAACTCATAAGTCAGTATGTACTCAGAATCGACATAAGCTCACTTAATTCGAGATGTTTAAACATAGTTTGTCATGTCCGCGACCGTAATTAAAGGGACCAAATGGGGGATATTGCGTTCTAATTTAATATATATCCACTGTAATAAACTGAAAGCAGACAAATTTTGTTCGTGCCAACGAACTTAACTCTCTCTGTTGGAAATCTCAATGCTTTATGATATCAAGGAAGAAAAAGAAAAGGTAGCATTTATAAGATATTTAACGTAACAGCGCTCTTATCGATATTATCCTGAACACATTTTTATCGAAGGGATGAAATATATGCTGTTCCACATTAATTGCTTAGACAGACCAGACAGACGTCGCGCTTCGTCCATCTGTGCCACAGCATCTACCTTCATTTTCTTGCATATTCGCAGAACGGATATTTATTTGCGTGAATATTTTAAACAAACATTTCGCAAAAAATAACGACCACGCAATGTTCAATTTGCGACAGTGCCACGCAGGGGCTGCCGAGGTGGAAGATTTCTCCGCTTCTCCTCTCTCTTCGTTTCCATCGTGAAAATGACCGAGACGAAGTCGCGCAACGCGCTGGGATAAATAAGAAGCGGGCGAGGAGACGGCGAGGTGGAGGCGAACGCGCGCAAACACACGGCACCCGGATCATGAAGAAAGACAAAGAGGCAAGGGGTGGCGGAGAGAACGGGCAGGAGGGAAAGAGGCGGGGAGAAGGTTGAGCGGAGGATGAGGGGAATCGAATCTCTTTTCCCTTCGCGAAAGAGGAAGAGACCAGGAGGAGAGAGCCGCGAGAAACGCGGATTCGACAAATCGAAGTGTGCCCCTCGAAGTGTGCGCGCGGAGATGGCCGGGGGGAGAGAGAGAGAGAGAGAGAGAGATAGGGGGAGGAGGATATAGCGCGAGAAACGCGAGACGACTGTGCTAGGTGAAATAAGAGAGAAGGCAAGAGAGATAACGTGGGTGGCGGTTGTGTGTATGTGTATTTGTGTGTGTGCCGCCTTCGACGCGCAGGCCCTATGCAAAATAGCAAGGCTGGTGGGGTGACGGTACCGTTGGAGACCCCCCGGAGCCGCGCGACGGGGCAAACAACCCCTTAGTTCTGCCGTAGTAGCGGCCGCAGACGCCCCCACCACGTGTGCGTGTCGTGCGAGACGCCTTTCGTCGTCGTCGTCGTCGTCGTCGTCGTCGTCGTCGTCGCCGTCGCCGACCGTTGTCGTACATCGTCATCGTCGACGGTAGCGCCACTTCCGACCGGAAGCCCGCTCGGACCCCCCGCGTTTTTGTCCCCTTCTCTCCCCCTTCCCCCGCCTCTCCCTCCGCGCGTATACAGGCCCTTGGGGGCCTTGTATGGGTCCCCTAGTGATTATTGCCGATCGATTCCGCGAATGATCGCGGCGGGATATCGAGTGAAGATCAGTGAACGTGTATATACCGGAAGCGGGCTGCTCAGAGGCTTCCTAGAGGAAGGATGTGACGTTACTGAAATCGACTCCGAGCGAACGAGGTAAAAAGGAGATTGCTGATTTCGCGATCGGCACGTTCTAGAATAAATGATTAGTCCAATCTTTGGATAAGGCTAAGAGGTGCGAGATTAAGGAACTGCGCCGGCACGTCAAGCTCATCGTGAGAATCAGTTGGATCGGGGAATCGATGGTGTCCGCTCCGAGATTCTGTGAATTCCTAGCTGCATCCTTATCTAGTCACCTAGTCTAGTGACTTATTTCCCAAGCGCATGATGTAGCGTGCGTACAACGCGACTATGCGTGTTGTGATGAAAAGCCGAGCTGCTTCGCGAAGATACGATGATGGATTTATGATCGCGTGGTATATGAGAGAAAACATTCAGATTTTTGACGATAACGCGAACGACAGGTGAGAATCGGCGCTAATCAAGTCGATGAGAAAAGATAATGTCGCGAGGCGACATCCAACGCCAACGATCTCGTCAAGAGTCCTCCTTCCGCGATCATCACTTCTCTTTACTCGCTCGTAAAAACTGTGCACGCATATTTCGCCAGACGAAAATGGAATCGCCGGGCAATTAACGACGCCTTTTTGCAATTAGCATACTCGTAATAAATATTACGGACGGCGCGATAATTGTCATCCGCTTGCTCGACGACTTCAACTGGGCCTTATAATTAAACGACCGACGACAACGAATACTCGAGACGAAGGATCCAATATACGTAGGAGAAGGAGCGAACGAATGACGACACGCTACAAGGGTGGGAAGGGGGGAGGGGAGGGGAGGGGAGGGGAGGATTAAAAATAGATAAAGACGAGGCTGATTAATCGCCGATCAATTAATAGCCGCGGTACCCGAAGGCGGCTGTTACGTCACCGTCCGCTTTGGCGAGGCTCTCATTAATTACTTATTAACGGCGCGCCGGCGGTAATTACAGATGCAAATCGGTCCCATCTACGATCTACGCCCGTCATTATCTCCGCGGCGATTTCGTAATCCCGACTCGACGCGAGCAACGCCGGCAACGCCGTGAAAAAGTGCGCGAAGGTGGAAGGTCGAGGTAAAGACTAATCGTCTTGGGACGGATCGAAAGAGAGTCGAAGTCGCGGATTCGAGCGTCTCCTCGAAAGCAAGAGATGCCAGCCGGCTATCCCTCTCTCTCTCTCTTTCTTTTTTTTTCTTTTTTTTTTTTTACTTTCTGGCGTAACGTGCACGTGCGAACAATTCAGCAGACACGTTTCAGGAAATTATTTACGACGCAAAATTTACACGCAGGGAAAGAGAGAGAGAGAATGATGCGGATAAATCGGAACATTCTGTACATCGCGCGTCGATAAAATCCGACGAGCGTCTCTCTTTATATCACCGTTTATGTAAACTGCATGCGATAATACGGCGTTTAATATTTTTTTACGGGATAAAAGGGTGACGCCTTTCGATGTGTTTATTGCGGCGGAATCCTCCATAAGGAGGGACGGGGTAAAGATATAAATTAAATAGAAATTTTAAGCGAAGACGAATCGCTTTCTCGCTGCTTAACAACGTTTCGCGGGGAAACCGAGATGCGTCCGAGAAATTATTCGCTGTCCGGGATTATTTAAGACCTGCGGCGTTTTCTTGAATAATGTGTAACTCGATGAGCCGAATCCGCGACCGTGGTTCGAGGTGGGATCCATCTTACGCTTATTGGCAAAGTGCCATCGAAACGAAAGCGCCCGATGATGGGGAGGCCGGGCGCGTAAAGGACGCGCGTCGCGTTCGCTCGTATTGAAAAATCCACCGACACCGTTTATTTCAAGATTCCTCTCCTTTCTTCCTTCGAGCTGACGCAACCGCGTTCCCGCATTTTGATAAAAAAAAAAAAAGAAAAAAAAAATGATCGTCGAACTCTCCGTCGGCTAATTGTCACGAAAAGATAACGGTGGATAGGATCGAATTTAAGATGAATCGCTCAACGACATACCGAGTGTTTGACTTACGATTTAACGCTTGACCTTTGAAAACAAGATTCCCTTCTCCCCCTTAATGTCGCAATCGTTTCTGTAAACACGTGATAGATTTATCTTAAACATTTCTCTCTCTGAATAATTATCTCTTTATTAATTACACTTGTTCTTAATTGAAATGTTATCCAGTCGTCAGTATAAAATGTGTAAGCCTGTTTCTTTTATTTCTAAAAGTGAAAAAAATTTATTTTATAGATACAAAATTGTAATAGCATATGTTTTTAATAATATTGAATTATTGAGATTATTACATTTCAATATATGCCTGATTAAAATTTAAATTATATTTAATATATAATTAAATTGAAATGGTTATAGTCAACAATGATTAATTTTAAATAATCAATCTTTAAAAAAAAAAATGCAATAAAATTTGATATGTAAAAAATATAAATATGTTAAACATATGTTGCTTTCACAATCGCCGTAAAATATTAATATCAATAATCTTTAACATCGAATTATGTTAAGGAACGTATTATAAAAGGAGCTGTTATTCAATTTTCCATAGATGATGACACTTTATAAATTTGCCTAAAGTAATTTTATTACTTTATATAAAAATCTCAAACCTTCCAGCCATTGTTATTCAAAGAAATACATGCATATTTGAACGATTAACCTTTTGGTCTCGATATACACGCTAAATTTTCACAGCAAACGTAACGGGCATGTAAAATGTGTACTCGTTTCGCTTTCCATTCCTCCTTCGTTTCGTCCTCGCATACGTCGATCATCTTTACGATATACGATCTACAGTCGCTGCCTGGCAGGAACTAGCCGCGCGATAATTACGATAAAACTGACAGCAGCGCGCCGACCGGAGTTAATTATTCATCGCCACGCGTGCGCGCCTACATTGTGTCCCACAAAGAGAAATACTTGAAGACGATGGCCCTTCAATAGGAAATTTCGACGAAACGCACATTAATTAATATAAAATGATTGGACTCGCCGACGCGATTTTGTAGCAAAAATGATGCTGGAAAAATTGCCGCTTTTTATCTAATTTGATCAAATCCTTATCGTATATTACGGTAATTGATAGAAAATTTGTTATGCAAATGAAAAATTAATTGTTCTGTTATTTACTTTGTACGATATTTCGTATTTTATCATACCAAATATTCTGCTTTTTTTTATTCTTTTTTTTATTTTTGAGTCGATATTAGTATCATTATTATTATTTTATTTTATCATTATTATTATTTTATTTTTATTTTATTTTATCATTATTATTATTTTGATTTGATTCTATTATTTTAATAGATAATATTATATATAATATTATGTTATGTATTATATTTTCGTTAAAATAATTTCTTATATCATTTTATATATTCAAAGAAATATTGTTGCTATTCGATTGACGCACACGGAAAAACGAACAAATACATTTTCTTTCTTCCTCAAATTTTCATATCGAAAAGAACCAGCAATGATTGCTCTCATTGTTTACGTCACTTTAAAATTAATAAGCACAGCTGAAGATTACTTTCTCGTTTACGAGTTTAGAGGAGACCCGCGAAGCCCGAAACAGTCATGCAGCGTTGGCTTTTCACTTTCCAAAATCGCTTGCCTGACGTAAAAAAATAAAATCCCTCTCTCGTGTCAAAAGCTTTTTCACATCGCGCGTGAGAAGAAATGCCGCGGTTTCCTGCCGTTTCCTCGCCGCCTGTCGCGACTTTACGACCTTTCGGGCCAAAAATCGAAGGGCCATCACCGTGGAGAGATCGGTAACGATCGTCATCCTGTTGATTCGCGAGGAGGATTCAGGAGCCTTCAGCGGGGATCACGGCGGGCGGTCCACGGATCGCTCGTGCATTCGAGGGGTGAGCAGAGGGGAGGGTGAAATCCTCTCCCCCCCCCTCCACCCCTCACCGAGGCGAGGGCAGGAAGCTGTCCTTTCCCGGATCGACTACCAGCAACGTTGAAATCGGGGAAAGGTGGACGGGCGTAGGCGGTCATTCGTTGCTGTTTATTAATTCGAGGCGAGGCGAGATGCGCGTCCACTTTGTGCGGTTCGGTTGCTCGTTTCGCCCACGCGCTCGTCACTGCATTTCCACCCAACACGCATGCGAGCGCGATGATAATGCACGGCATAAAATACGCCCAGAGAAAGGAGAGAGAGAGAGAGAGGGGGAAGAGCAAGTATATGGAATCTTCGAAACTGCAGAATGAAGATGCTTTTTTTTTTTAGATCATCCAATAGCGCGGGGGTGCACCGCGTATGCGAAAAGGGGATCGTAAAGAGGCGACGATAAAGGCGTCGCTACTAAAGTGTCGCTGCCATGGTTTTTTACTAGCCACCGGTGCCCGCGCTGTTATTTTATTGGCGACAAGCGTAATGAGGCGTCCGCCGACTAATCGTGTGACGGTATTCCGGATCGTTAATAATAACGATTTTATTATACGGCATGAATTATCGCTCGTAAGAAAACACGATTAATGATGTTTGGTAGATGCATATATTAGCTGGTGATATCATCCGTAAATTTCAGAAATTAATTTCGTCCAACGCGATTATGTTGCGCGATTATTAAGGACATTATCAGTATTCAGGCATAACTCGAAATTCGAAGAAGCAAGTTGATCAGAACATTAATTAAGGATGTTTCGTACATATTTTCGGATATATCTAGGAATGTAACTAAAATCGTACAGAATGTTCTTACATGTGTTCGGGAACTTATAAAAAAATCGTGAGTCAATTTACTGATCGCGATTGAAATGTTGAGGATTTTAATTTGCAGCGAATTAAGGATGTGTCATATATCGAAATATTAACAGAAGCATGAAAATTTTCTTACACTGTCCTGCTATTTCTTCTGAATATCTGTGCAAAAACTGAGCACAGATTCTCTTAACGGTTTGGAAATTATTTAAGTTTCAAGTTACTTGATTCTTCTCATGGAAAATCGTGTATTGTAGCACTTATTGACAAATTTGACAAGGAAAAAATATTACCAATGAAATAAAAATTTTCACATCTATTAAGAAAACTCTAATAAATATTTGTGCAAAACTTGATTTAGACTTCCATTTATTCGTTTAAAAATTATTTACTAAAAATAGTAAAAAAATATTATCTGTCTCTTTCTCTCTTTCTACAAATTACTCGTTTTTCATTGCTTCTTGCACAGTTGATTTCAGGGGATATTCACGATCAAAAGTTTTTGTCAGAAATTAGAAAAAATATTAATTACAACTATTGTCTTTTACGAAGACGTCAAAATCCACATTATTTTGCGACACTTTAATTCTTTCCATAATCCAGATTTATTTGTTTGATTTTTCAAACAGTATGAATGTAAGAAATATATTTCTTTTTTTAAATTTTTTGACAGTTTTGTGCTACTATTGTACATGCAAAACATCCTCAAGACACTTGTTTCTTTTTCGTAAACAAAATATGTTAATCTCCATTTGTCGCTATAATTTAAAAAAATAAAATTACAAATTCTTTTTTCATTTATTCTATTTAATATCATAGATTCAATGTCGCATGGCCAACGATTTTTTTCATCATGTCATTTGCAAAAATAGCCAACCTGACCATATCGGATAGCGCCCGGTAGCATCTATTAAATATCATGCCTGACTTTTACAACAGCTATAAAGTTATAATTATATGTCTGTCTGTGTCCCAAAATCGTGTTTTTAGACTTGATGAATTCGTGCCAGAACAGACATGATGCCACAATGCTCTACGAAGGGTCAGGGTATATAAAGACGTGTCATTTATCCACTCGAAAAACTATAGTACTTTATCGATCTACTTCTCATGAGAGCGTAAAGCGAATTGTTTTGATTGCAAAGATCCATGGACAGTTTGTTTCACCGGCGTCTGTAGCGGCTATGATGCATTCCTCTTTTCGGGCGTTAGAGGACATTAAAAATAACTGTCTAAAGGCATTCTCGCGATGTTAAACCACCCACGTTCCCGTCTCACGTTACGATCGCGCATCTCTTTTAACGCAGCGAGATATCGCTTGGCCGATACTCGCGAATAAACACCGTTGTACAAAATTTTTTTTTTCTTTTTTTTTTTTTTTTGAATTTCGCAGGAAATCGTATCGACGGAAATAGCCGTCCGCTTCGGTAACTGAAACAACTGGCAACCGAGCAAATCGCATTTATTACATCGAAAAATAGACCGAATTTCTTCGTTGTCTAAAATTAAGTTCCATAGATTTTGTCTAACTTACGAATATATATTAAGAATGTTTATCCATCGTCGCGGAACGTTATTTTTCCTCACTCTATCTCACACGCTCCTTTTATCTCATCGAGAAGAAGTTACATTAATAATTTTAATCTATCTCTTTCAAGTTATTAATACTTTATAGATACATATTTTTATCTCTTACATTATTTCGTGAACGCCTGCTGCTATTCTGTGATAGATAATATTTTTAAACTACGAAGAAATCAAAATTGAGATAGAAACGAAAATACATATTAAATACGTTTTAATGATTTTTTTAAATAAAAGTGCAATCTAAATATATATATTCCGTTCTCTTCCTTCTCCCCTTCCCCCCCCCCTCCTTCTACGCGTCTTCTCTTAACGGCTGTAAAAAATGATTCTCGCGACGAAGGACATGTAAATTTATGGGGATCCTACGGGGTTGTCCCTTCCTCTTTGCGGCTGACCCTGCCACTAGCATTGTTATGCTAACAATTAATTAATGTCACTATAATTATACTGACATCACGTGACACTTCCTACTCGTACCCCCCCGTGCTCCCCCCTTCCCTCATCCTTTCTTTCTTTTTCAGTGCCGGCGACGATCTTCTTAACGCTTTCGAGAGATGGAAATTATGCTAATTAAGACGGTTCATTGTTTCTGCCGGTCTTTGTTACGTCTTACGGGTGTTTGAGGAACCAGTAAAGGGGCTTGCCCGCACATTTCTCTTTCTCTTCATATGTAGGGAATGATTAGAAACGGGGCCCGCGCTTTGTGCACGCATTGTCTCGCGACGCGTATTGTGGTTTCTTTACCGACAACGCGAAGCGCCATTGTCGGTTTGATTAATTATTGTTTCGCGATTAGGCGTTTTCAGACACGCGCGCATTATTTTTCCATAGCAAGAGAGAGAGTTAGATAGATGATTAGATGATAGCTAATATTTTATATTTGAATTTTTAAAGATATGCTGCATTGAATATTAAGTATTAAATATTAATATATATATTACTATTTAAGTATTATAATATATTAATATTACATTTCAACAAAATAATTTTGAACAAGGATTAAGCCCGAAACAAGACGATCAAGGTGAATAAAGTTCGCCCCTCTTGTCTTGGAACATATTCGAATCTCAGACGACTCATTTAGACTCATTCGTTATGATATCATAGCGTCTTGTAGACGTGAAATCGTGCCAAGTTGACTTAATTAGCTCATCAAGACAAAACATATATTATTTGTATATTTTCAATGTGTCAAGACAAAAAGCAGACCGTGATAGACTGCACATGAAGGCATGATATATAGTGTTGGTGTATGTGACAAGAGATGGGATGGAACCAAACGACGACGATCCCACCTGCCCTTATCGATCGAATTCTAACCGATTCGCGGGCTGATCGCTTGTCGGAGCATAGCGTGCTTTTATTGAGCATTGGCGACTCGTGACAATGCTGTATTTGGATACTTGGCTTCCCCTTCAGGATAAACCTTCTAGACACTAAACCCTCCAACGAGTGTTGGGAGGATTTTGACGACAGAAAGCCGATGCCGTAGATATTTAACGTATGAGAAATAGTTACGCGTCAAATATTTTAATTTTCGCATTTTTGATTAATTATTAATAAATTAATAATCTAAACATAATGACTTTTCAGTATTTTTATTCGATCCAGCGGTTTATATATTATTCCACACTATATGTCAATAAATTGTTACGCAAATTATTTAATCCAGCGATATTACTCTGCTCTCTTAATGCGATGATAATAACAAATGATAAAATGATATCAATAAAGGAAATAATAATAAATAAAAATAAAATAATAAAATAATAAATTATATATTGGTGAGAAAAATTTAAAGTATAATATGAGATATTAAAAAAATCATTATCTCCCATAAATACCACATGATAAATTAAAATTTTTATTTTTCTATTGCTTAGATTCAGCCATTGAATAATGTTTTGAATATAATGTGAACACAATTGCCCGACAATTTTTTTATATATAATATTTGGCAATGCTTCATTATTGCTTGATTTAAAATTGAAAAGACTACCAAATGATTTAATTTGTCAAATGTCCAATTTTTTGAACATATCTTATCTATTATATTCAAACGTTGAATTTGCACAGCTGTTTTAAAATTTAATTATTTTTCTAAAACAGAATAATCTTGCCCGATTTATATCTACATGATATAAATATTAGCGTTTGCAAATTTATTATATTTCCATATTTATCAGTGTGCTAACCATCAATCTTATTTCCTTGTTACAGGACGTAAGGAGGTTCGAAGGAGCGTAGATGAGGTCTACTGTCTACGTCCTCGGTAAGTCATGCAAGCTCTTGTGTGTACGTAGAGATCACGCTCTCGCTGACAGAATCGCGTGGGATCGCGAGCAAAATATATCGTCTGCGAAAAGGGAAAAAAAAATTTCTCTCCATTTTCTCTCAGGATCGGCTAATTACACATAACAGAAATAACCCCCAGATAACGGATACGCCACTAAAATGTGTAATAATTCTCCGTCTGCGCGAACATGAACGACTGCGTCATTAGATCCCGCGTTCCATGAGCGTTTTAACGGCTCTACATTCTTCGCTCTCCTATCGGAGAATCGATCTATTATCGACCGTATGCACCATCAAGCAGAACGGATCTCTTGCTTTATCGATGAAAAAGATATCGGTCGGTGTAAGAACGCTATGACTTTGAAAATTTCACTTTTTATGATTATACTTGAAACATTAAATGAACATGAAAAAATTGAATTTAGAAATATATATTTTTATAGTGAATGTAAACCCATCGTATTGATTTAAAAAGAAAATTTTTATAATTTTTTTTTTTTCAAGTTAACTAATTAATTAATTATATGAGAATTTTGAAATACTTCTATTTCATTTAAATAAATATAGATAAACATATCTGGAAATATCTTTTTAAAAGAGGCCATTTTATATTTATTTTTTATCTTTAAATATTTTTAAAAAGATTTATATAAAATATATTTTTATTATAAAGAAGAAATATATATATTTTCTTCTGCGTTCTTTTTTTTTAAGACAAAAAATAAATATAAAATGGCTTTTTTTAAAAAAGATATTTTTACATTGAGGATAAAGATTGTTTTTGCGCAAGATGATTTGCGTTTTTCAGATAATGATTCTGTTATGAATATTGATACGATGCTGATACACGGCATATGGCCAGATGTAAAATATTTGCGCTGGATTCCAAGAATTTGACATTTCACGATGAATTTACGCACTTGGCTTAAGAACCACTATTTGCTATGCCATTAGTTTTAGATAGGCAGCATCCGAGCTATTCGTATATAATTATTGCGCGGCAAGGAAACATCTCCGTTAATTACTGATGCTGCGGATCAAATTTCCGTTTATGCAAATATTTTAAAAGTTGTTGTGAACTATGTAGCCATATAATCCGCTCGATGAATTTAAATCGACGAATTTATAAGCTTAGCTCTCGTAAATATTGGCGCGAATATAAAAAAATTCTCATCACATGATTGTCTGACGGACTCGACAGCGCTCTCCTTTTTCTTCTTCTGCTGTTAACGAGCGCGCGTATATGCATTTGCTCTAAATCGTTATGAACGCGTTGACAAAGTTGTACAGATTAAAAAATAATTAATAGTCATCAATACCTTGACATATTCCTTTTGTCCATCCGCGCGTCCATTCGCATTTCGCTCTATGATATTTAAGGCTGTTTACATAGCTCGCTATTTACAAAAGGAAATTCACAAACGCAGATGCAGAATAATTGTTGCATTCAAAATGCACGCAGATGCAAATTGCAGGCGATAAATTAAACTCCAATTTTCCGCGATCTACGAACGTCCACTCGTCCTCTACGAGTGCCCTCTAACTCGTCTACGAGTTGTTTTTTGAATAGCCATCTATTTACACTATCTTTCATTAATAATTGTCACTGATATCTATTGATCGCGGTATTATTGAGATAATAGCCATCTTCGCGGCTAAATGCAGATGGCGCGGAGCAACAAATTAATTACCGGTCAATTATAACGTTCTCGCGTTCCAACAAGTTGCGCAATTCGCGGATTTGATTAATGATTCGCGCGCTGACTGATGAATGCAAATTATCCCCGGGCTAGTGTGTACGCGCGCAAAAATGGAAACGAAGCGACGGTTTTTCGTGCTCGACAAGCTCAGATCGATCTGGCACGAGAGGGTCAGTTGCGAGCCACCTCGGGGATCTTTTTGGTCGATTCAAGTTTGGACGGTGGTTTCCCTTCGTTCGGCGGCGTAGAACGAGGGGAAGAGGAAGAGGAGAGAGCCGCAGGCGAAGAAGGCGAGAAAGGGGGGAGGAGGAGGAGGAGGACAGGCCGCCTCCTCCTCCTCCTCCCCATAAATACGGATTTAGTCGCACGGTTTACGAGCAAAAACGTGTCGAGCCTCGCGAGCAGAGCCGCGCCTAAATTATTAAAGTCGTAAACGATCGAAATCGTCGTTAAGCGCCGCGCGAAGAAACCCATCGGTATCCTTCTCTCCGCTCGTCCTCCCCTTCGACAAGGATCGTTTTTCTCGAGGTTTCATTGTTAGGCCGCGTGAGACGATAGCCTCCGATAGTCCCGGCCAGAGCTCACAGCCCGACACGATCCGTCGTAGGCGACAGTAAACGGGCTGACCGTCGCGATTTTTGCGATGGACTTCTGCGAAACGCCCGTGAAGATTAAAGCCGGAGGTGCGGTAAGGAGACACTTACGACAGATAATCATGCAGTGACTGCGCATACTAGGTTTATGTCAATGCTGAAGAGAAATCAATTCTTTCGCCTATACATTTATTATTGATAATTAATAATTTATTATTGATAATTTTTTCTTAAGAAAGATGTGCTGCAAAAAATTTTACTGCAATAAAATTTGTAGAGTTAATATTATATAATATTATTTATAAAAATATAATATTAATATAAAAATTAATATAATATAAAAATAATTAATATAAAATATAATATATTATTTTAAAAATTATTAAAAATTATTTTAAAAATTAATTATTATATAAAAAAAAAAATTAAAAGCTAAAACACATATCTCCTAAATAGATCATAGTTAAAATTAGTATCGCATCGCGCAGGAAATGAGAGAACATGACACTTGATGAATTACAATAAATCTTGGCGTATTGATTTAAAATTTGCATCAACAGATGCATTGTTAGATGAGAGATTCGAACAAAGAAGAGGATTGTATAACATTAGCATATTTGTAATTATCCAGGTTTGCTCAACGTGTTGATCAGCCGTAATCATTACGATAATTACCGGACAGTCGTCACATTTATTTCTGTAGAGGCCTCGCAAAAAGTCGACGAAACAACACGTCACATTTCCACGATATTAGCGAGTAACGCCGACACGTGTTCGCGAGCGACGAGAAACGCGCGATTAAGATTTGTAATTAAAATCAGTTGCGGCATTTATTATCCACGCAGACAATGTAGCCGACGAATCGCAACGCTGTTAGCTTACGGCGATGCAGAACGACGGTGCGAAAAATTTAATTGCCACATAATTGCTTCTTATTATACGATGATAGACGCAGCGTACTTTATTGCCGTAGTAGCATCGCCGCGACAAGTATTCAAATTGACATTGCGCTTACGTAACGCGGTCATGTGGTCGGCGATTTGGCAAAGAAACCGTGCCTCAAAGAGATAAGGGCTCTGCTCCGTTTACGGGGATGTATAAAATATGAACGGATATAACGCGCGTGCGATCGCTATAAATATCGCTTGCAAGATTTCCTTAAATATAACGAGGAATAAATTCAGTTGCACCTTCTCGTGCATCCGTTTTTTTTTTTCTTTTTTCGCGGCGCGTTAAACCACGCGGTGCGCAACCACGTAACGACGTTTAAGAATCTTCCTTTGTCGGATCTCGTTACTTTGTAATTTACTGCCTCCCTTTGAGCGTCGCATTAAAGATTTTCGCAGACGAGAAAGAGAATACGAGATCGAGTGTAACGATGATACATGCAAGCATATCGCATTGTCGTATCAAAGTAGTGAGTGAGAAGGAAACAAAAAGTGGGCAGAAAGGGTAGCCGCGAAAAAAGATACGTGTATGTGTGTCAGAGGAACCGACCACCCGGTCTTTCGATGGTGATCCTTATTTCGCAAATATTTTTCAAATCTAAACTCACATGCAACGAGTCAGAGTCCCAGTCGCTAACAATCCATGTGCTTTGTCTTCATTTTTTTTTTTTTTTTTTCTTTTGATTTATCAAGCAGCTTCAGGAAAGTTTATGACAAAAGCTACCTTTATCATTTGAATAATTATAATTATATTTATAATTATTATTATAATATAATTGTAATTATATATATATATATATATATTATATATTATAATTATTATGAATTATTATAATTATAAATATAATTATAATTATTCAAATTATAATTATAATTATATATATATATATATATATATATATATATATATATATATATATATAATTATAATTATATTCAATATAGGCTGTGATACATCAATGTTTAGGCTCTCTGTTTTTTAACTTTTTTTTTTATGGACTCTGATCAAGAGCTGACTTTTCTTCAGAAAAAAAATTCAATATGGCCTTCTTTTTTTTACGTTGTAACTTTAAATATTTTTTCATGTATTACTTAACCTTTAAATTACAATTAATACTTGATAAAAAAATAAAAATAAAATTTTTGTCGCCGATTGTGCGAAGTAAATTAATGAAATAGCAAATTTGCATATTTTTTTTTGATACACGATGAACATGGAATTATTTTTCCGCAACGCTATGCAACGATAAATCATTCAATGGAAAAAAAAAAGAAGGCTGTTTGCGAGAGAAAATACATTTGCATTGTATATTCAACACACAAGATAAATATAAGACGATCATTTGTAACATGTACATACGTTTCTTATCGCACATCTTTTGTTCCTGCCAATACTTATTCAGAAGTACTCATTCGTAACGAGAACAAACATAAGAGTAGAATCGAATAAACATGAGCTTACACAATTGCTTGGAAAGAGATCTTATCAAATTGCGTCTATTCTCCGAAATGAATAAAAAAAACCTCAATATGATAGAAAAAGGTGAGCTTTCCTTCTCCGGATCAAAGATGATAATCGCATGCGCACGCGTATTCGTTGATTAGAATATTTCTAAATTTATTAATAGTTCAAAAGCATCCTATGTAGTATTTTTTTCTTTTTTTGCTCTTGAAACAAAAAAAAAAATCCTCTACGTTATGATGATTGTGTATGCTTTTAATAGCAAATATAGACTCATCTTTTCAGAATTATGTAATTAATTCCCAGGATTCTCTATATAAATTCATGAGATGACTCGCGCTTTTCCCAGATGAAGATATTACGAATACTAATCCTCCGCCAGCTGACTCGATGCATACGCGTAGCGATGATCGATGATCTCTTCTTTCTCGAGGAGGAAATGTCGCCGGTCTTCCCGCACACACGCACACACACACACACACCTGTGGAGAAGTCCGGCACGTTTGAGATTAGAACCTAATTCCGGGAAGAGTTCACGCGCGCTATAGAAACTTGCGTGCGGTGTGAGAGATGCGTGTGTCGGACCAGCGCGTCACGTATCGGAGATAGTGGTACACGCACTCTCTCTCTAGGTGGCTGACTACAAAGAAACGAAATCAATTTGCAATTTAAATCGCCGGCGTACGTGCCCCGCGGGATCATCCGATTGCCGATGATTCCGCTGTTACCTGGGATGGGCAATACGATAAGGGCGAAGCGCGCGCGAGATCGAGAGTCGTTCGACTGCATTTCAAAGCTCGCGGCTCGCATGAATCCACGAGGTTCCTGACCTATGCGTCTATTTCATAGACGAGGCGGACGTGCCGCACCGAAGTGAGAACTCCCTCAATCGATATCGTCGATTTTATATCAATCGGCTGTATGTATTCCCGCGCCCATCGCCCTTTCTTCCGCTTGCGCTTTTTTGCCATTCTATGTACTCTGTTTGAATTTGCTATTTATTTTTTTTAAGTGGAGATGCAATGATTCTTGTACTGACGTGTGCCAAGATTTTTGTACATCTTGATGTAGGTATTTTATTGGTGGTTAGAAACTTTTTTTTATATTGTTTTCAAGTAACATTTGTCACAATTTTATAACTTTATATAATTATATATAAATCACAATTTTGTAATTTTATTAAATTTTTAGATAATTATAATTTTATAACTATATAAAAATTTAATAAAATTGTGACAAATAATTGTTTTCAGTATAAATAAAAAATTATAATCGCTTTATTAACTACACACAATTAAATAATTTGTGCAATTGCTGTCGATTATATAATTATATATTAAAAAAATTATTATATTATATATTTATAAAGATCGCATTTTTTAGAATATTAAAGAGATATTATTATCATATATTATTTTGTCATATTTATTTAATTTATTTAATTTTAGGTATGTAAATTACAATTTACATATTACATTAAAGTAAGTCGTTTCGTCTAAAAAAAAAAAAAAAAACAAATCCACTGTGTACAGTTTCTTTCGCGCGCTCATGATCTTCTAAAATGAACAAGTTGATCCTCGAATTAAGATACTCTAGGGAATAGGGTCTAAAGAAGGTCCGGTTTAAGATCGTTCAAGAACAGTCTCTGTCTCCGTCTTCGTATCCGTCTTCTCGTTCTTTCAGTAGCAGTTTTTTCTGCCACTATCGAGATAGCTCGTGTAATCGCGCTTTTTGTCATATTAATTGATTCGAGCAGAACAACAGCGTTAAAAACGCATCAGTTACAAGCGATCGAGGTATCGGCTACTGTATCATAAAAAAAAAAAAAATATACAATTATTAGGTACGCGGCAATGAGTCATTGACTTTGAGGTGAAATCTTCCTCGATTACACATCGTAAAGAAAATGAGAGAAGCTAATTACACATCTCCAGTTTTACTTATTTCGTCGAATATCATTGAAACTCGTTTATTCTTGAATAAACAATCCACTAATTACGTTTCATAACGACACGTTAGCCCAATCAGGCAAGTTTACAAAGATGGTAGACGCGACGTTTTTCGTTTCCATCCTCAAAGACGTGAGCAGTTTCTGACGGAGACAATTTAAACAAAGAGAGAGAGAGAGAGAGAGAGAAGGACCGAACATCCTTCCCGGTTCGTCTTTTCTCAAGTAATGCCATCCCTTATGCATCCATAACCCTCCCCCGACGCCCGTTGTTGCCGATGTCTCGCTGTCTCTTTCCTTCTTTACGTTTCTTCGTATGTTTCATCTTTCTCAGTTGCCTTCTTCCTTTTCCACCCTTCCCCCTTCCTCCAGCCCGTCCCTCCTTCGCGTCTCACCCCTATGTCGATATTTCCCTATCGATTGATCCGCAAGGAGGCACCCTTCCCGTCGCACTGTACGGTTCTCCTTTATCTCTCTTTTCCTTCCATTCGAGCCTTTCTTTATACGACGAATCAACCCATCTTTCCCCTTTCCCCGCTCACCTCTACTTCTCTCGTGTACCTTCCTTCGACTTCTTTTCCTACTGTCTCTATTCGACATAGATTGATATCGGAAAGCGTATTTTATATTGTCTATAGACTTACAATATTAGCTTATAATATTTTCTATTTTTTAATAAATACATAATTATGACGATTTTACATTAATAAGATTTTTTTGATACACATGATAAAAATCCGGTAATATATTTTTCAACAAATGGCATTTTTATACAGACATTACACTAACAGCAAATTCAATTCTATTTTTTAATTGTCGTTTTTATAAAGAATTGAAAAAGAAATAATACGTAAAATTGCAAAAAAAAAAAAAAAATAAGAATTTAAAAATTTTACTAAATTTAAATATTTATTTCTGTCATGGTGGTTGAAAATTGGAAAGATAACTCCCTTTATTTTATTTTATTTCTTTTTTTTTTTTAAATGAATAAAACTAAAATTGTACAAATGGTAATAATGCAATTAGATGTTTATCAAATTCATGCTCGCTGCCATTTCGAAGACAATTGCAAAAATCGGTTGGCAGGTGGTGGCAACTGTTCGATTCATCCCGGGTTCGTTGTCCCCATAAGAGGCAAGAATATCGAGTTCAGAAGGGCCCTTGTAGAAATGGTTCGATCAGTTCGATCAGAGCCCCCTCCCCCCCGCCCCCCTCGGTGCGGAGTTTTGCCCCTTTACACAATGTTTCTCACGTCACACAGACAAAGGAACGCAAATTCCACGTGAAAATCCGTTCCAGTGGCGATGCAGTGTGTCACAATGAAGCCCACGTACTCACACGCATGCATGCGTGCGTGCGTGCGTGCGTGCGTGCGAGAAAGCTGGCAGCTACGCCGTGAAATCAGTTACGAAATCACGGGGTCCCATTGCCATAAGCCCCGAGAGTCCCCCTCGCCTCTTCTTCCTCCCCTCCCCCCTCTCCCCTCTCGACCTCCGCGAGATCGATCATTAATTTGTAACGAACCGGCGCCGTCTGTTATTATCCTACGGTTACGCGATCACGTGATTACATATACATAGACTATCAGGACGGTTTGAGAAATTTATATTCCATATAAATGACTCGAGTCCACGATCCGTCATTTTCTGATTGCACTTTTACTTGCCCCATAAATTTTGATCAATTAGCGCGTTTCCAAGTAGAATTAATTAGGTCGTGCGGAGGGGCTCGGCTCGAGTAGCCCGTGAGGACAGGGTGAGAAGAGAGGGTGGAGGGAGATTTCTCGCGGTGTGTCCTTCTCGCGCGAGGAAAAAAAATGATCAATGGCGAAGGAGAGACCGGGGCGATTAGCGAATTCGATCGGCGTGCCAACTGTGCCCCCGGGTCGAGGGGGCACGGGGATAGACTATCGATCGGCACTTCCCGGAAGGGTAAGGGGCCGTCGTCGTCGTCGTCGTCGTCGTCGTCCTCCCTGAAATGGAGTTATTTCGACTTGGGTTTCGATCGTCGGGTCTCCACTCGACACGGCACCGCCGTTGTCCTTCCTACCCGCAATCGAAAAGTTAACCGTCGGAAACGCGCCCTAACGAACACTCTCCACCCCTCTCCCTCTTCTCCTCACCCCTCCCCCTTCTCTGCAGAGGACGAAAACCGTCCTTTTTTTCTTGTCCATTGCAAAATTATTTACGGCCACACGTCTTGTCTCGTTAATCGGGTCTTTGTTTTAGGGTTTATATATATATATATATATATAGGGTTTATATATAATAAATAATATATTTTATATATGTAATAAATTATATATATTTCTATATTTATTAATCTAAAAATTATATATATAACAAAAGAAATATTAAAATTATTAATTCCACTACTATTAATACTATCAATATAAATTTATATATAAATATATAAAAATTATATATTAATTATATATAAAAATTAACATAATTAAAATAATTATATATAAATACGTAAAACTTAAAATATCAATATTAATTAAATTTTATTATCCATAGTTTATTCATATTATTATTATTTACTTTATTTATTTAATAAAATCAAAAACTTGTATAGTTTAATAAAAACATTAATTTTGTAAATTAAAAATAAATTAATTTTAATTTTTTAAGTATAAATAAATATAAAATTTTCAAAAAAATAAATTATTAAATTATATCAATAATCTTCAAAATTAATGTTCTTCTTAAACTATTTTTTGCAAAATATTTTAATCAATTTATTCCCCTTAATTTATTTAAATTAAAAAATTTTATATTTCTAATAAACAAAATATCCTAAAATTTTTACATGACCAAAGAATTATTATTTATTGTTTAGGGTTAAAGATACGGTGTCTTTCAAGAAAATTTAAAATGCAAAAAATATTTCTCGCGCGATTAGAAATTCAGTTTTCGATGAGTATCGATGTATTCAAAGAATTTCGCGTCAAGAATTAGAGGTCGTTTTAAAATAAAGATTTTTTTCATGCGTTATAAAGTGAAGAGCATAGAAGATTGCAACATGCATCGATGTAATCAAGTGCTGATCCCTCGTTAATTGCATTATCGCTGCGTCATTGTACTCCGGTCGAGCTACGAGAAATCCGATTAGCGGCATCAACGTGACGTTACATTTGAACTCGTGAACAAAATGCGCGGGCTCGAAGAGCGAATTTCTAAGATTTGTGACGTTTTATCGGATAATCGATAAAAGCGAATGCTCTAGCAGTCTTTGTTTCGATGCTTCCTGCTAATAGTACGATTTTTCTCAGAAGCATATCTTTTTATAGAATTTTCTCGGAAGCAGATATAAAAAGATTAAGAATAGAGACTCTCAATTTTTTTCAGCCAACAAATTAATGGAAAGTCTCCAATATTTGTAATTAAAAATTCTTTTTTGTAATTAAAAATATTTTTTTTTTCGTTAAAAGAGCATCTTTCTTTTAGATAAAAATAATCTCTCACAATCATTTTTTTTTTTTTTTAGTCGGTCCGCGTGATCATTCAGGCGATTCGTAAGAGCTTCATAATGTATAAATCATCACACGTGATGCTAACGTTAACGGCGTTAGTAAAGCAATGACGTGTATTAATAGAGTTTGGAAATCCTCACGACACATTGTCGGTCGTAAATCCCGTCTTGCGCGCGGCACTGATGTTATAATTAAAGCCTTCGATATCAATCAATATTTGCCCGTGGCAAGGAGCGTGCGTCGGCGTTGCGGGCATAAATTGCCGCTCCGAAACAACGGGGACACCTCGCTCTCTCGTATGACGTAAATCTATATACGTGGTGTGTATCCCAAAAGTTTTATATTTATAGCCTAGCATTATTAGAGAACGGCAAACGTGCGGCGGACGCATTTTTTCTCTCGTGTAAATAAAAATATACGCGGTAGATTCGTTTCACGCGACGGGGACATTCCGAGAAACTGAGAGCCCGGCCGTATTTAACAGTTGGCGACGCGACCTTTAATTGCAATAATTAGGATAATTACCGGCGAGCGTGGCGGACGTATAGCGAGCACCACCGACATCGTTCCTCGCGTCACGACACGTTAACGGCAATTTGTTGTTAACATTTCGCTTCGTGTCATCGAGTGGCGGCTCGCGTGATCGCCTCGATCGATACCGCTCGAGATAAGATTGTTGATCTCGCCCCGCGACATGCGCTACGCGACGTCGTCGGAGATTTCGATCCGTGTAGCACCTCGCAAATTTGTTTCCACATCACCCCACGGTCCCTTTAACGAGGATTTGGGTTAATGATCGCGAGTAAAAGTGATCTTCGCGTTTGCATTTGTCCCGAGCGATAATGCTGGACATTATTTCTAAAAAATACAGTTCAATTTCAAAATCGTGGAACTCGGTCAAAAAAAATTGTAGGACAATTTTTAAAAAAGCATTCTGTAAGCAAAATATTGCAGTTTATGGAACTTAAGTTGAATTAAAAAAAAAAAAAATTTATTTTTAATTTTCGGAATGCAAAGTGTCAAAAATACACAATTTTAAGGAATAAAACAATCTGTTCTTTTTTAAAGCTTTTTTTTTAAGGGTGTATATTGATTACTTCTTATACATATATTTATTACTTTAGATAGCGGTATGCGAATTTAGATTGTGCAATAAGATTCTGAATAAGCGCATTCATCTGCACATATAACTTTCTTTCGGAAAAGTAATTAATTAAAAAAAAAAAACCATTTAAAATTAATAATTTAAATTATGCTCTGATTGTGAGTTACGGAAATTCCACAAATTTCTACACATGGACAAGTTCTATGCCTCTCTATGCAGAAAAACGATAGAGCAACGTCGAGATTTGATTTTTGAAAAATTGCCTTCATTCGCGACAAACGCAAAGTCGAAAGACGAGACAAGAAGGGCTGAAGGGCAGACGCGAGGAAGGAAGAAACGGACCGGCATAAAACTCGCCCCATAGGATTTTTCGTTCGCACGGTTTCATTTCAATTAACGTTCCCTCGTCCCAGGAGGGTTGCCATCACCGTTTCGCGTGAATGTGTGTGTGTGTGTGTGCGCGTATATGTAGCATATATACACACATAATCTATCTCGATGTCTCGCCTCGATAATTGCGCCGCGGTAACGCGGCCGAGTTAGCGGCTCCTAAAGGGATGGATTTCCGAACCGGTCTCGCGCATTATGCGCGATTCTCAACCCCGAGGCACCTCGTAAAACCTTAGGCAAGAATTCGCGGCGCGGTCGGGGGAGGAGAAGGACGTGGTGGTCTCCAAGACCCTTCGATCGATTCCCGGTGACTCTCGAATTCGCGCCTCATTCAATTTACAGATCTCGTTGTGCCTCGTTTGACTTTGCATGCTTCCGTTGTTTCGCGTTGGTTTCGGGTGAATGTAAGATCCGTATAAAAGTAAGAGTTGCAATTAGGTAAATATATAATGAATACAATATTAATTAATAAGATAGATCAGATAAATAAAATTCAATAATTTTTATTATATAAAAAAATATTAAAATATTAAAATATTAAAATATTAAAATATTAAAATATTAAAATATAAAATATTAAAATATTAAAATATTGAATTATAGTAATTTTATATATTATTAAATTACTTAAATTAATAATATAAAGGAAATATAAATCCGAATGAGGAGAAGGAAAAAAGGATTGACATCCTGATATCTCGTAAGCCTACATGACTAGTAAACGCAATTGTTTTGACGCGAAACGTTGAAGAGGAAGTCAGTCAGAAGGAGAAAAGAAACTTAACACAAAGGAGGCTTTAATACAAGCATAGGACTTTCGATGGCAAAATCATGATAATCAAAGCCGTGAGACTCTCAGCGGAAGTTACGATTTCGATTATTTGCACTGCACATCTGGCAACAAGTTGCAATCTATTCCTGCCCGGTTCATCAACGTGGTAACCGCGCGGCGATGCAAGCGCACGCGCTGTATGAGTGCATTCCTCCTGCACGCAGGCATGCAGACACACATACTTATACATCGCGCGCATGATATTCGAAGTGATCTTTTAATGTGCAAATTGCGTTAAACGGGAAGTGACTAATACGGATTTAGATACATTTATAAGCAGACCGTCTCTTCTTCTCGATAATGTGAATTATTGGCGCCGTTTTCATCCATTGACCCGGTTCCGGAACGGCGGATGTGACACACACGTCGACAATCTACGTCGCGCACGTTTTTTTTTTTTTACTAATACATTCCCGCAGCTGCCGCTCGTTATGAAATCTGAATGTGATTCAGATTGCCAGAATTTTTATTACGCGATTCATCGCGCACAATGTGATGAATTATGTGCTCATTAGCCGATGAAGTAGCTAAAAACGTGAACCATTCAGATCTCCGCGATGATAATCCCGAATAAAGATGAATATTCCCTGTAAGATTGTTCTTGATTATCTTTCCTTCATCCAGAATATTTTGAATATTCTCATTTTAATTATTAAATTATCTAGAAATTGGCTGTGCTTTCTGTATCTACTTAATATTTGCATTTACATTCAAAATAGATATTTTAAAATATTTATCTCTAGGTTTCTAGAATATATTTGAGAAAAGGTATACAGCATCGACTGATAAAATATATTCTTCTAATCTTTAATTCTTAAAAAGGAATTTACTTTTTATAATTTTTATTTACAATATTTTATTATAAATTTTTCATTAATTTTATTTTTTTTCCTAAACTTGAGAAATATATTTAATATATATAATAATATATATAAATAAATAATTTATTTCTAATCTATCGTCAAACTAATAAAGTATATATTTAATAGTCGGGCAATAACTGAGTCTAGCCCTTCCATCGTCCCTATTGGAGTTTAGAACTTGGTCCAAACGTTACAATGCAACTCTATTGAACGAAATCACGATCAACGGATCAAACTCGCGATATTAGATCCATTAAAATCGACGATAGAAAATAATTAAGTGCCTTAACCCACAATACTCGCATTCTTTGCCCCGGCATTCTTACTTGCCCTTCAACCAACGGCCCCATTCCATCATTCTCCTTCTCTTTTTTTTTCTGTTTATTTCTTTTCTTTTTTACTGCAATGCACGGAGGCTAAGAAACACGACTTCGCCAGAGTCGCACGCGTGGCTCGGCGGCTGTAATTATGCCGCGCAGTGATTGGCGTGGTTCGTGGAACAGAGGGTGGCGGCGTGGCCTAAGCACGAGGGTGGCGGTCGCGGGAGGGCGAGGGGACATGCGAGGGGAGAGGGTGGTTTTTAGCTCGAATTCATTAGAAGTAAAAATCGATAGGCGACGCTCGCTGCCTCCGCCGCCGGCGGTTTGCTCGGTAAAAAGAATGCGAGAGCGCCTCGGCCACCCCCGGCGAGGGGTGGCTGCCTCTCTTCTTCTTCTTCTCTCTCTCTCTCGCTTTTCTATCCGCGAGTTGCGCGTCTTCCTTCACCGCCGCACCATCCCGTTCCAGAAATCACCCTCAACCCGGGCTATCCTTAGTCTCTTCTTAGCAAGACGATACTCGGTGTTTGAGAGAGAATTGGAATTTAAGATTTGGCCGATTTTTTTATTTTACTTCCTTTTTTGCGCTACGCGATGCTGATATCGTGCAACGCTTGCACTGTTTTACGTAATAACGTTTTTGACACAGACAATCTGAAATTTTTACTAGATTATTTACGTGAAAATATTATGAAATAAAAAATCTCACTATAAAATTGAAATAATTTTTCTCTAAAAATGTTGCTCGTATTTAAATTATGTATTTGTTGCTCCAAATATGACACACACACACACACACACAGAGATGAATCTTAATATATACATCATAATATAAAAGAAACACAGGCTTTTATTACATTAATAAAATTCGAATCAAGCGAGCGAGGAATATTTTTAAACACGCGATATGAATGACTTTCGTCTCTTATTAGCGATGTATCCATCAAATCGGCTGAAACATAAATCTCTAATGCAATATTTAATCTAGTCATTCGTCTTACTAGAGATATTGATCCCGATATCTGTATAAATAGCGTTGCAAGATAAATACAATCGTGTAATAGAGACTAATGTCTAAGAGACAGAAGAAGATATTGTGTCTTCCTTGTTAGTGTCACATCTCGTTTTACAACAGTCGGCCGAAATGTAAATTCGGGACTTGTACCACCAGTACACACTATTTTCAAGTTGCGCTTATTGGCTCGTCAGTTGGATCTTTAATGACAAGTGAATGCAACCGGGATGCTCGCGTGTATAAATATGCCGTGTGTCAAAAGCGATATGGCCGTATCGTCTGCGCCGACACTCGCGCACGTGTAAAAAAACAAATGAACGGCCGTACTCTGCTTTCCAATTGTGCTTTTCCCGCCGCGTATAAGCTCGCTCGATATCGATTACACGGTGTATTGCGTATTTATGGCACAGGAAGAATTAGTCTTACACGCGGTTCCCCAGCGATACAACACTCGAACAGAATAAAATACCAAAACGTGATGCGCTTTAAATTTGTATTCCATTTATTGACAACGGTATATATTCTGTATTCTATTTATCTGTAATAGCCTCTGATTCTCGTTACACATTATATTTAATAAAGAAATATCAATATAAAGTGCGAATAACTTTGTATAAAGCCGCGAATATCGATCGATGTTGTTTATCGATGTTTCCACCAAGATGATCGAGCTAGCCTGCCATTGTTTTTCTGGGTCACCCTATGAGCACGGCGAGGAGTCGGGGCGAGTGATGAAGGGCAAGTAGGAAGGAAGGGACGATGGGCAGACGATTGTACGGGGGTGGTCGGGGTTGATCCAAATTAACGGTTACCACTTCGGCTCGGTCATTAGGGAAAAAACTTTCTTTCCACTGGCGCCAACCAATCCCGAAACGCAAAAGCATCTCGGGGACCCGAAAGAATTTTCAATCGAATCGCAATCCTCGAAACGCTTTCGCCCTCGTTTTCGCATAACGAGAGGACGCCATTGCCATTTCTCTATTTCGTTTCTCTCCAACGAGACCCTCTGGCTAAGCCATCTCATTTGTTTCCCCTGAATACGCGATTCCAATTCCGGTTGAATGAAACGAACGATCCAAAAAATGTACATTGAATGGGGGCAAGTAATAGTGCCTACATCGATGGCATGAAATTAATGCAAGATCTAAGCGTATATCATGCTTCGACAATTTATTTGATAGTTATTTTATCTGTTTAATTATGTGAAGGAGACTGCGATAGCTAATTTATATGCGTGGTCTAATTTTTGCACAAATTTATTCATGTAAATTGGGATAATATTGGACAAACACATGTCCAACTATGCTAATGACGTTTGCTATTTATTTCTCTCTTTCTCTCTCTCTTACTTTGTATGCTTTTTTAGATTTATCATTTTGGTATTGTAAATCTGTCTCTCTCAATGTCAAATTAATTTATAATTAAATACACGATGAGAAAATGTCAACTAGGATTTTAATATGGCATATACTTTATATAAGCATATGAATATTAAGTAATAATTATTATGACAAGTCTCTTCTCTCTCCTACTCTCTTCATCAAATTTAATCTTTTACAATAATGTGTGTGTGTGTGTGTGTGTGCTACATATCTTATTATTTTTATTATTTTCTAAAGTCAATAACCTACACTTAATTGCGACAGATATGTTGTAAATGTTTCGGGAAAAAAATTGGAGCGACGCGTCTGAAGCTCGTATATTGGATCCTGTTAATAATCTATATCGCGGAGTGCATTGACCAAGCTCAATTGTCATGCCGTATACGTAGTTTACATATTTAATGCGACATGACGTTTCACTCGCGTCGCGACACAAAAGTATGAAATATTTTCTCCCCCGCGAATATGAATTCGCGCGCCAATTGAAGTTTCATGAAATACACGAGCGCCCGATAATGAATATGTATGTCGTCACATTTACAGGCGAGTCGTCTATTCTTCCTCCCGAGATGCACAAATACCTCGCTCGTTCACCAACGGCAAAACCCATACACGCCATACTCTTTATATACCCGAGGAAAAACTTTTTCTCAAGACGCAATGTCTTTCGTCCTTCGTTCGCACCATCTTTGCGCGGGCTCTTAATTACGATCCGGCGAGGGCGAAAAAAGTGGCGAGGCTAGCGGTGGCTATTAACGTCCAGCGATCGAAGGTAAGAGCGTGCCGGAAAGGTGGAAAGGGAGAGAGAGAGAGAGAGAGAGAGAGAGACAGAGGGACGAAAAAGAGCGTGATAAAGTCGAAGCGGGATGAAACTAGGTACTTTTATGTATTCTATACCCAACGTGTGTGGTTTCACCGATCGGTCGCGGCTACGATGCGGGAGGACAGAGAGAGAGAGAGAGAGAAAGGGGGAGGGGGATATATAGGAGGAGGGTGCGGTGAAATCGACGAAGGAAACTGGCGGGGATAATTAGGCGGCGAGAGCGAGAGGGAAATGTTGTGGAAAGCGAGCGGGCGCGGGGGAAGGAGACTTCTGGGTAAAGCGGCGCCAGATAAGACTTAATATTTGATCGCGAATCCACCCTTGGCTCGACCATCGAGTCAACCCGCTTCCACATCTCCCCTCCCTCTCCTCCCTCTCACCACCGATCGATCTCTACTCCGTTACTTCCTCCGGACAAGAAGGGACCTATCGAAGGATGAGATGGGGAATGGGGGGGGAGGGGGCGAGGGGGCGAGGGGACAAGGGGGACAAGGGGGACAGATCTGTTGACACTACTGTCCCGGAACCTTGTTTCCGATTTCCGCGTAAACGTCCATGCGCGTGGGATCGGCCCCCGGTGTCGCCCCCTTCCTCTCCCTCCCCCCCCCTCCACTCTCCACTACCCCCTTGCCTTTCTTGACGTTACGCTCGATTAGCCAGCACGCGAGACGGATTTTGTCTTCGCGCGCGTCAGATCGATTTGATCAAATGTACTGCTCTCACGGCTGCGGCGAAGTACACTTAGCGCAGTGATTTTCAGGCGAAACAGAGAATTTTTCAATACCTTACCCCCTTTAAATGATAAAATCAGATTTAAAAATCGGATTTTTATCATGCGCTTTTTTAAATTAACGAGTTGTTCGATTTAACGTCAAAGGGTACACATTTGAATGAAATGAAAATTATAGTTCGAGTTAACTTCGAGACTGTTATATGAAAGTTTAATTACCTCGGTCCGCGAGCGACAAAATGCTTTAATATCTATTTGAAGTTTGCGCTTTAATTGCGGACTATAATGTTACTTTAGGAAAATGCTTGGTGTTCATGGGGGTTTCGTTGGTGTAACTTTAAGGGCTGCGCGCCGCCTTGTCTTCATTCCTTCGTGCTCGCGGCGGAGTCACGAAATTCGTTATGTACAATGTAAATGGCCTTCGTGACTTTAAAAGCGTTTGTTTCATTGCGCTCATTTTAATCGGGGACAGCGCGGCTCGTAAACCTTCGCAAAACGTAATGAGGTATTTAAAGCCTGAGAATTCGAAGAAAGCGGATCGATTAAGCGACGCGAAGCGTCTAGTTTATTCCCGTAATTATACCGCTACTTAATAAGAAGATGGATACTTTGTAATCTTTTTCTTTTTCGTCGTCTTTTACCTCGGAAGTTTATTTCAAGAAATATCGGAGACTTCAGAATTAGCAAAACAAGAAAGTAGAATTAACTGCTATATTATTGTATGATTTGTGTACAGCGTGAATCAGCTGTTTCCTCATTTCAATTTTTTATAATTTTTTTTACAAACAAAAAATGATCATTAAATAATTAAACGAAAGCTTTTGTAAGCATTTTATGAATAATCTATTACATATTTTTATTCATATAATTATTTATATATATATAATAAATAAATAATAATTTTTTAATTACAAATAATATATATTATTTGTTCAACAATTGTTAAAAAGATCCTAATTATATATATATATATATAAGAAAAATAAAATAAGAAAGATAAAATAAGTTAAATTTTTTATAAATTCTGTTACGGATATTAAAACTGGAAATATATCTTGAGGTCAAAAAAGAGGATTACAAGTTCGTCTCTCAGCACGCAAATAAAGTTTAACTACATTTTTCTGAAAACATCGGTATTGAGCCTTTTATACTGCCAACCCAACCTGTCAATTGACAAAATGGATCAGCTGATTGACATCCACCGTGTGAGTGGAAGATCACGAAACGTTTGGATGAAGCGGCACTAATCTGTGCAACGAGAGTACGTCGGATCATCGAACCTGCGGTCAGAGCAGACGGAGACGACGCGAGAGAGAAAGAGAGAGAGAGAGAGAGAGAGAGAGAGAGAGAGAGAGAGAGGAATGGGAGGAAGGAGGGAAGACCGCGAAGAAGCTCTGCGCGAGATGGTAGGTGTTGCAGAAGAAGGGTAGCCCTGCGGGAACGCTCCTCGAAGAAATTTCCATGTCGAGGCGGCGAATCGATTAGACGCCGGTCAACTCCGACCCTGTCGAACCGCAGACTCGATATTCTCCGCTCCTCCCCCTCTCCCCTTTCCCTTCTCGTCTCGCTGTCTCCTTTCTTCCTTCTCTCTTCCAAGACTCGAGTTCGAGCGTATAATTATGAGAGGCACGCGAGCCCACGGACTCTCCTCGAGAGGGCTCCTCGGTATCTTCTCTCTTCCTCCTTATCCCTGTTCCGCACCTTTCCGAGTGCCCCTCTCCTCGACCGCCTCTCCCATTCTAGTCTTGGGTCTTCGCTAATGCTAGGAAGAAACCTAGACTTACTGGGCTCCTACACACAACTCGACCCCTTGCTGGAGAAGCCGCGGTACCCTATTACCATACGATTTTCATGTTAGCGCCTCCAGGCCCCCAAAGCTGCACGATCGCGCATTATGCTGAACCTAATCCGAGCTGCAACGTGACGTGCACATGTGAAAACGCACGTATGTAAAAGTGAGGTCCCGGATATATGTAGGGTACATATGTGTGCGTATTGCCCTTTGAGAACATAGTCGGAAGGTAGGTGTAGAATCATGGAATACCGATCTAAGTAATTGCACAATGTTGTAAACATTTGGTGACGTAAGTCAGCAATTGCAGTGACGTAAGTCGAGGATGGAAAATTCTTAGGAGCACGAGACAAGGATATCGTAAAATGAGTGCGTTCGAAAAGATCATCGCATCCAAAATTCTTATCTTATGTATCTCTCTGTTTCTCTCTCGAAGAGACAAGCGTCTTCTCACGCGTGAATCAATAATTCCGAGCGTTACATGCGGCTTTTAGCAGGGAGAAGAAGCGAGTGAAGGCAAAATCCCTTAGCCTACGCATCTTCCCACCGCGTGTGCACGCATCTACGCAAACGTGACAGCGCGTAATTATGCGCGGCTACAGAGTTATTTGCGCGTATACATTGACAGGTAGGTTTATTTACCTAATTACCGGATTTAATTGAAAAAAATGAGCATGTGAATGATGTGTCGACTGACGTTCGGGTTAAGTACATGCGCGTTTCCCACCGCACATATGCGTGTTAAAACGAGAAAATCGAAGGTACCGCAGTCGTCGCGTTCCTTTCATCTACATCGGAGAATGTAATTCGCTTTATTGGGATAATTTTGCATTCCTTAGCCCACGTAACGCAATAGAAATTATTTTTTTACATCGTAATTTTGATGTTAAACAAATACACATTTATTGTCTCTTCACGATATGTTGTTTCTTTTTCTTTTTCTAATCTATCGTAATTTTACACATTATTCCTCTTTATATTTATCCCAATTTTTGTTATATGATGTTATATTGTACGATTTATTTTATTATTATGTATTTTGTAATTTTTTCAATTAAATCTTGTAGCAGTAATATCGTCAAATAATCATTTGCGTATTTATGTACTTTTTGTTGATAACATTTGTAATTTTTTTTTTCTCACACTCGGTAAAGAGTTATTAGTTAAAGAATCATTAATTTTTCTATTTTTTTCTAGGCAAACACAAAATTAAAATGGAAATATATTTGATAGCTGAATTGTTTTTGTTATTAAATAAAAATAATAAGAATTTGTTATTAGCACGGAAACTTTTTAACTGCACAATTTTTATCGACACGGTAAAATTTATTTACCGTGTCGAAGGCAAAAGTAAATAATAATGCGCCGCGAGGTGCATCGCGAGAAACTCGACAGAGAATCTCGTGTTTAGAATCCGTAAAGCTTTCAAGAGGCCGTTTGCATGGTGCAAAACTGTAAACGACGATCGCGGGAGTAGAGGGACTTGCCGTTGTTAGACAATTACTTATTCCCCAAGAGAGGTACTGACGCCGATGCATTTGTACGTGTACACATATACGTGCCCCCCCCCCACACACACACACACACACACACACACACACACTCATGCCAAAGTTTTAATTTACGAAACGCGAGTGTCCGAATACAATCGAGCATTCCGAGTTCTATGTTTTAGTCCTTATTTTCGAGACATTGAGTATCCAGATGATAATCTCTCTGATGCAAATGTGACGCGCTAGCGGGACGTAATCAGTCATGTTGACGTTGAACCGCGATTATCTCAAGAACAAAGATATCTAATACTGATATACGAAACCTTCGAATCTTAAGGTGCCTTATCAATTCTCTGATACACTTTAGGAGCTGAAATAATTTTATACGCATTGCATAATTTCCTCAGCGCTTTGCGATACCGAAACTTGTATTTTACATATATTTATCGAGTCAAGGTAGTTTCATAAAAGTTTAATATACAGTTTTATTTATTATATTAAGTTGTACTATTTTAAATTTTCACCCACAAGACAGTTAAATCGGACTGTAAAAATTTGTGGTCATCAAAAGCTTGAAGAAACATCATTGTCACAAGTAGAAATGAATGCGATATAAAGCCGTAAAATCCTTAGGGTTGGCAATGTAAAATTTGTTTGTGCTGTCTTGTTGCTCCGTTAAAAAAATATAACCGCGGAAACGACGAGTACACCTCGCTCGAGCGCTTCGTGATTCGCCGCAACTTTTTCGCCAAGTGAACGTTCGTGTTATATCACCGATTCTACGAGACTTGAAGCTACAAATGTCGTATTGCAGTCCAGCCTATAAAATCGCCTCACCCACATCGTGCCATCTTTTTCTCCTTCCCTTCTTTAAATCGAGCGCGGAGAACTAGAAGTGTTTATTGAAATTGCGCATTCCCTAAATGCATCCATTCTTTGCCACTTCCTTTTTTATTCCACTTGAGGTATCTAACAAACGAGCGATAGTAAAATCGCTTATTGAGATGACATTGATAATAATAGAACACGGATACACCTATTATTACCGTCTATCAATTGTTATGACTTTTTGCTTTTCACTTTCTTTTATACGCGGCATTTTAGTCATATTTTATTAACTAATTTTATATATTAAAGAATTTATCCATTTATTATATTTATTATGAGAAAAAAATTTCTCCTTTAAAGTTTTATACTATTTAATTTTATATTATTATATATTATTATATTTTATAATATATTTATTATATATTATAATTTTATATGATTTAATTTATTTACGATCGTGAGAGAGAAAGAGAGAGAGAAATATATTTTGTAACTGTATTGAAAAAAGATCCGAAATGTGACTAAAAAAAAATATTGTTATAACAAGGGAAAAAGAAATTTCTAGAAAAAGAAATTTATGGAAAAACAAGTTTATAGAAAATCGGTTTTTATTATTTTGATTAGTGTCGATGATCGATTTAAAAATCGGGAAAAGACAATAGTTTTCTTTTATCGATTATATCGAGCCTTGTTCGGTGATGACGGATGTTTGATAAGATAGATTTAAGGACCTACGGACAGATATATTTTCTAATAAATATTTATGAGGCGTGCCGCCGCGCACGATCGTAAACTAGAAACATAATTCGAAATTCGTCACGGACGCGCAGACTATTTGCATCGATTTCAACCGTCATCGTCGTCGCCGTCGCCAGGTTGAAGGTCCACGTGTCGCGCCGCGTTTACCTTTATCTGCCAACAGCTCATAGAAAACCCTTCATCGAAGATGCAAAAGTGATCCGTTTTATTGAGGTACATAATCGAGCATCCTCCGATCGAGACGCAGCGTCATTCCTAATTTTATTATCACAACACATAAAGCCGTGCCATCCGCATAAATCTCCAGCCGTCTTCAATGACACGCGACCATTCGAAATTTGAATATCGCCCGAGAATTCTCGTGCCAAGCTGTGCCCGATCATTTGCATCATTTTGATTTTTCACTCTCATCCGCTTTGCATTATATCCTCTATACTCTCGCTCTTTTCAGGGGCCTACTTTCGGGCAGATGAAACCATAACAATCCGTTATGCAAAGGCAAGGTAGTGGCTATTGTAAACAAGGCCACCGTGTATAACGTCTCGATTTTAATTTTCTCAGGCGTTACGAAACATTAAACACAAAAGTGTGACGGCAAAGGATTACAAAAAATATTTTTATTAAACAAGTTGTCAATTAAAGTCCCCAAATAAATATTCTGCTGTACATGGACCCGTTATTAATTACATACCTAGATGTCCCATACATTTTTCACTCGGATTACTTAATGCATGTCGATGAAAATACATGAACATTAGACAAGAAGCCAAAATAAGGATGTTTTGCCTCTACAATAATAGCAAAAAAATTGTCAAAATTAAAAAAAAAAATTTATTTCTTACATTCATACTGTTTGAAAAATCAAACAAATTAATCCGAATTATGAAAAGAATTAAAGTATCACAAAATAATACGGAGCTTGACGTCTTCGTTAAAGAAAATAGTTGTAATTAATCTTTTTCTTAATTTATGGCAAAAACTTTTGATCGTGAATATCCCGTGAAATCAACTGCAAGAAACAATAAGAAAAAAAAAACGAGTAATTTGCAAAAAGAGAGAAAGGGACAGATAATATTTGTCTACAATTTTTAGTAAATAATTTTTAAACGAATAAATGGATCTAAATCAAGTTTTTGCACAAATATTTATTAGAATTTTTTTTAATAATATTTATGAAATTTCTAATAATTTTAGATGTGAAAATTTTTATTTCATTGGGAAGATTTTTTCCTTGCCAAATTTGTGAAAAAGTGCGATTCTCCATAAGAATAGTAACTTTAAACTTAAATAATTTCCAAACTCTTGAGAGAATTGTGCTCATTTTGAGAAATTTAATTTAATTTTGAGAACGGTCTATGAAATTTTTATGCTTTTAATATTTCCATATGTGACACATACACCCTTAATTCGCTGCAAATTAAAATCCTCATTACTTTCGATCGCTTCAGGATTTTTTTATAAGTTCCCAAACATATGTAAGAACATTCTCTACAATTTTGCACTCAAATTCCTGACATTTCGAAAATAGACACGAAACATCCTTAAAGACAAGATAACGTCATTGAGCGTCTGAGATTTTTACGCTCGCCGCTCGCAAATAAAGGATCTTTATCGCTCGCGAGAGAGAATGGTTGTTCGCCATCGCTATGCATGTTTTCATGCAACTGTCGTATTGCGTATAAAGTACAACGTGTCACAGGCGAATCACATCGCGAGTCAATAGGCCCGCAGTAAAACTAAAATCGTTACTCTCACCCACGAATTCTCGTCGGGATGAATCTCGCACGGCCCTTTTCTACGATCGTCGCAAAAATCGGCGCGTCGTTCCGCAACGCCATTCGGATGCAGGTACGATCGTACAATTATTATCATTGTCACCCACGGGTTTCCATAATCGTCAGAAACCAACGTCCGTGGATCGCGCAGCCGTTAAAGCAGGGGCGGGGGAGGAGGGGGAATCTCGCGAAGACGACCACGGAGAAACGCCCAAATGGCCGATCGATCGATCGTACGCGCGACAATTATTACTATCGTCATCCGGCGATCTTCCGTGCCGGTTGTAAAACGGCGCGCGGGAACTTCGTTAACGCGATAAAAATCGCCGCGGGGGGAAAGATCCGAGAACAGACTGGCCAAGGTAGGCTCCATCTCGCCCCGCGAGGATTGCTGGAGAGGGGAGGGGAGGGGGGGGGCTGGGATGCGAAATCGCGCTATCGATAGATAGTTATTGCTATCGATGAATCCGCCGCGAAAGAGCGTGTTGCACACGATAAGGGGAAGAGAGAGAGAGAGAGAGAGCTCGGGACATTCACGGTTTGTAAACCCAGAGCCCGTTGATCGCGGTAAATTTTTGTAGCAAGCTGACCCGTTCCCCTTTTTTCTTCTTCTTTCCCATTCGCACGAAAATGAAATCCCGAGCGACGTCGACGGACGCGATTAAAGTCGGGGAACAGTTCGTTTAGGACCTTCCACACTCTCGATAACTGGGTGGATTTGAATCGAGACGCTTTACGACGTTATCGACGTTATCTGCGTTACTTTAACTCGTCTTTTAAGTTAGATAGATAATTAATAATTTTATGATATTTTTGTTTGTTGCATATAAATCGAATTATCATTTAAATCGCAGAAAAATGAATAATATGAAAATTTTTATATATATATATAAATAATAATAAATTAATTAAATTATGCGAAAAATTTCATAAAAGATCTGAAATCAAACACATTAAAATATAGATATTAAATAAGAATAAAATAAAATTTTTTTAAACAGCATATGTGATTAATTTAATTATATTTCTAAATAAAAATTTTCTAGATAGACTTCTCTATCTTTTATCCTGCCTTTCGATGTATCAATGTTTCTTCGACCCCCTGGGTATATTACATAAATCTCCATTTTTTTATGCTCGAAATGCCGCTACTTATGCAACATCCCTCCTTCATCCGAGGCAGATTCGAGGCCGTGAATAGAGGAGACTCGTGCCTCTAAGATGCGAACAAATCATGCAAAGCAGCGCGCGTGGATTCTAAGAGTGGAAATGAGAAACGAAAATGCAAATCGCCGGTGGGCTCGTGGCGGATTTCGAATATGATTCAAATGCGGTCGCGTGTCCTTGGTTAACATCCTGGACGCGCGCTTGCAGGATCGACGCCCCCGGGAACAGAAAAATATTTAAATCCGTCTTGCGCGGAGATTAGAATTAGAATCGACGTTTCGTCGGACACGTGTCTGCAACGGGGAATTGCTATACAGTGCGAAACGGATGGAAAGTGCGCGGCTCGTGTGGACGGGAAGAAAAAAATATATTCAAATTTTTTCGATCGACCGACACGAGCCGGATGTGACGATGCCTTTGTCGTGTATGGTATTTGAGCGAATGATTTATTTACATTGCATGGTGAATGCGCGAGCCACTCGTATGAGAGATGAGATGATTAGAGAAACATTTTACATAACACGCCCATTTTTTAAATACAATTTATCCGTTTATTCGTTTGAAATTTATTCGATGAAAATAACTATATTTTTTATTACAAATTTTTATTTTCATTTTTAATTATATTTAATTATATTTAATTATTTTTAAATATATTTATTTATTTTTAATTATATGTTTAATTGTAAATCGGAAACCATGAATATTTTGATTATTTATGAAAATATATTTTGATTTTAATTATTTTAAATATATATATATATATATATATTTGTCATTATATATATGTATAAATTAATAATAAATATAAATTATAAATATTTTACATATTTATTTAGAGTATCCGAGCACGAGATGTGTAAAATGAAGTTAATCATCGAATTTCGCGATTTCGCGAAACCGGCAGCTTTCGAAAAAAGGCACAAATCCTATCACCGGTTGACAAAGGTGCCAACGCAGCAAGAAGTCACATCCCCGCTCGATTGGAATAACCGTCGTGCACGAGGACAAAGCTTCTGCGATCGGCGATCTAGTCTCCGAGATTCAGCGCGCCGGAGCGTATCGCCGTTCACAAAAGGCGCGCTCCACTTCGTCATCCCCTTTTCACGTGCCGGCCATATGCAAATTTCAGGATCCGTGACCGCACGCGACCGACCGCGAACAGAATTCAAATTCAAATTTCTGGCCGGGAGGGGCTAGATTCGCGCCCGTTACAAGTCTTACCTTCCCCGCGTCGTTTCGCAAAGGACCTGGTACACTTGTCACCCCTTTTTTTGAACACCGAGGATACCTGTCTCCCTTCGAGAGAAAGAGAGAGGAAAAGACGAGAGAAGGCAAGAGAAAGAACGTAATAACGTAGGGGGACCGTATCGGGCCGGAAGCCGCCGCGGAAAAATATAAAAATCGAACGTCAGATTGCGAGGACCAACCGTCGAATCACGACCATTGATTTCGTGAATCATGGGAAGACTGTTACTTTCTCCCTTTCCCTCTTATTGAGAAGAAGATCCTTGCTCGAAATAACGAGACCGTGGAATCTCTCGTCGATATTAACATGCATACCTGCGACATACAGTCGCACCACCTTTCTCTCTACCTTTCCATTCCAGATATTCCCACATTCATGCCCCACACATAAACACCCTTAATTCGGGCCATTGTCCTGATGCCCGACTGGCCCAGACAGATATATCCCGCGGGAGCGAAACTCTGTCACTCCCGATGAGCTCGATGTGGCCCACGGAATGAATGCACACGCGGATCCGTTCCTCATCACGATGCTGAATTAGAAGGAGGATAAGGGGATCCCGGGGACTCATGGAGAGAAGCGGAAAGAAGGAAAAAGGGGGAGGGGGGGGCGCCCCTTTTGAGAGACAATAATAGAAACAGTGCCCGTATACTACCCCTCGCAGGCATGACCCAAATACCTTAAAATACATGATACACGATGAGCCCCCCTCCCCTCCCATTTTTCCTCTATCCCCCGGGCTCTCATCTCCGCTCTACCTTTTCAGTTCGCTGATACAATTAAAGTACGTTGCGGTCTTTAAAAGGTCGCGCCGCACCTTCGTTCGTCCGCCGATTTATGTACGGCCCGCAGGGGTGAAAAGGGAAATCTGGGACAGTGTCGTGGATTCTACCTGTTTCCGGGGTCCTGGACCCCGATACCATGCCCAATCGGATCGACCCTTTCTTCCATCATAATAACCGAATCTTCGGGCGCACCCTTCTTCCTATCCCGAGAAATCGAAAGGGCTCGCTCTGCTGTATATATTCTTTGATTTGTCAGATATATCGCGGGGAACCCCCGCTCAGCGGGTCTATAGTTCGGTTTTGTTACTAGGGACGCGTATGGCCTGCCGGAAGTGGCCTTTCTCGAATAGCAACACTATAGCTCATACTTCGCAAGCCGTAAATTTCGAGCGATACCGATGATCCAGCCGTTGAAAATTAATATAGGATGACCAGAAAATAAGATTTAAATAAAAGAGTATGTAAATAATATTCTAGTTTTTGGAATATATTAATTTTCAGATATATTAATATTTAAAAATTGACAATTGTCACAATTCAGACAGTTGATAATTTATTTCTCTATTTATTAACAATAATTTTTTTTATAGAGAATAATAAAATGTAAAAAATCATAACTCTTCTTTATATTAGAATGATTTTTTTTTAATCATTTTTTTATTCTATTAATATTTACATCACATGATTAAGATACATATGATGATGTGGAAAGCCAGAATTGCTTAACAAATTGAAACTGTCAATTAATATAGCTGAAATCGCAACACAAGATTTAATGATAAGTGAATATTTTCGAAAACTTCGCGATTTAAAAAATCGCAAACTATTCAATTAAAGCAAAATTCGCATGTGACAAAATACATCCATTTTGAGCGTTCCATCCGGCGTAAGCGGTACTTAAAAGTTTATTTATTTATTTATTTAATAATCGAACATTGTTGCTCTGATTCCCGTGCAGTTACCTGTGCAATGAATGATTCATTATTTTTTTTTTTTTATTTTTATCAAAGCACCGAGATAGCTGGATCAAAGATTTGCATGCCATTTTTGTTACGAACGATAGCATGTGATATTTACGATCGCGTTGTATGAGCAGAAAAAAAAGAAAAACGGATAAAAAAATAGATCGACGAAGCATGTTGACAGTCGAAACTCGCCTTTTATTAACGTCGAGTGAACCGCATTTACAGATGCTAAATATATGATGTAACGACAGGTATTAGCACTAATTACGGCCGAGTTTTTTAAATACCAAGCTCGAAAATATATTTCGCTAAAAAGACTGGTAATAACGTACGTTAAAATTTATTATTAAAATCAGTGGACTTTTTACTTGTCACATTAATCGCTGTCGTATTCCTTCAAGACTCTCAATAATTTTCCGAGTATCCCGCTTTATCCCATAAACTATATAAATTGGCAAACTATACATATAACGTTACATTTTTGCTCATCAAATTAATTTACAGAAGCCGCTAACGAATCCTGCATTAGCAGCTTCCTGTCAGGAATTCTGTTTTAATCCTTTTATTACTTGAAAGTATTTTAAGCATGCGCAGCATTAAACAATATTGAAATATTATACATGTGCATATGCACATATAAAATCATTAAATATAAATAATTCACTGCAAATTTTTAAAATATGTCAGTATAAAATTTCTGGAATATTTTATATGCATTATACATTATACGATGATTTAGAATAGATCAGTGCCGCTAATGTGAAGGAATAATTAATTTGTAAATAAATAACAATTATAAATAATAAACGACTAATAAATAATAAATTGAATAAATCGTTACTCACGGGACAGCTGTTTCGATGTTGCTCGATAATCTCCCAGACTATCATTTTATCTTCTCTTCTTATCTTCTAGGTTTGTTGCACTCATTTTCGAAAATTGTCATTGCGAAATTAACTAAAACTGCACGCACATTACTTAGCAGAATGACAATCGCGCGCACTTTGCGTGACACTCCCGATATTAATCGCGCACTTCAGTATATTACGATGTAAACAATACGAAAACTACACCAAAAAAAAAAACAAAGCTGCGATTTGCTCGAAACTCACAATTCACGCGTCACTTACTTAGCGGCCATGCCACATCTGTCAATAACGAAAAAGTATTTTAGTAAGACCTTGCATTATAAACATATATATATATATATATATATGAATTAAAATTGAAAGATAAATGTCTGCAAGATGTAATATCCAAAAATATATCATTGCTTTGTTACCTATTTGCGCGATAGATTTTGATCGATTAAATTTCATAAAATAAATTTTTCAATATATTAAACGCTAATGTAGAAATGAATTTTTACGCCAAATAGAAATATTGATTTTTTTATCACGCTTTTTATTACGATTTGCTTAATTGTCAATCCTTAATTATAATTACAATCGCAAGAAATGATATTTTGACAAATAATAAAACGATACACGGAGCGGCTCGCGCCGTTACTTTCCGCTCGAGTCTTAACATGCGAATGACAACAAATCGTCCGCGTATAAACAATAACGTGTAGTAAGCTAAACATTATAAAATACACACAGCCAAAATATATCGTGTAAGAATTATTTCATTGCCAGCACGAAATATTTAATAACGAGAAGTAAGATTAAGCAGAATATTCCCCTCTTAAATTGAATTAATGATAATGTCATTGCTTTAATCAGTGACATCATTAATTCAATATAACACGACATAAGATTTCATCAAAGATCAGAAAATTTATATTTATGTGTATCAATATTATAATATAATATATATTTTAAAGTATTATTACACTAATTGAAACAGCCACTATCAATATTTGATTTTTCAATGAGATTTTGCTATACTTGTAACTTGTAATTATAAGATCATCAATAATTATCCAATGCTTTTTAACGATGTACTAATTCCATGTAATTTAAGAGGATTTATTCTTTACTTTTTTCCAAATTAATAACGAATCACGTACGTATTATCAGTTTTTGTTACTTCAATCACTTGATTCGTGTATTATTCGCGTTTTCGAAAATGATCAGCAAATTAATTATTTTAAATCTACGACAAAGCTTACGATATATTTTTAAAATCAAGCACCATTAAAACGCAATTATCGCGCATAAATCTTGCAATGAAACAAGGACTTGCAATTCTCGTCTTTTATCATTTTGAATTTTACATCAACCGAAAAAGTTGCGCGAATTATCTTCCATAAATAGACGTCTTTGATTACGAGTCATTAATCGCAAAAATCAATTAATTAGGCGAATTGATAATCGTATATCGAAAGATAATAAGGCGGCACGGGTCGCTTCGATGCAAAGTGTCGAAGATTAATCATTCGCGGGATGATAATCTATGCGTAGAGAATAATCACATTGAGCACATTTTAATACTTGGTCGCGATCGTATTTAGCGAGATAATACAATACGACGTTACACGGAACGCTTTGCGACATTACCTCTGCCCGAGTGTCGTCGCGAATGACAAGGTGACTGCGTATAAACAGCCACGGCGCCGAATGTTGTGACGTCACGCGCTACGTCGCGAAACAAATATTTCGCGATAGCTGTATACTTCAAATAGGAAAATACGAATTATGAATCATTATTTTAGTAGCCGACAGTTTTCGTTAGTTTCCTTAACGACGCTTGCTCTTAATTTCGGCTTAAAAGCGCGGAATAATACATACGAATTTTAGCATCAAATATTTCAAGTAACGAAAAGTGATACGTCAATCTTTCGTTAATAATTAGTTCGAAAAATATAGAAGCGACAAATACAATCTGTATGATATTATTTTCTAGTACGTTAAATATTTTAAACTATGGCAGCGACGAGTTAAATGTCACATGATCTCCGCATGTTTCATGGCGTATATTTATTATCATTTTATTACTATATATTCGCGAGATATAATATCATTTTTTTTCTAATTATTACAATTAAATGATATAAACAATTATTTTAATCTGGCTAAAAATTTTAGTCTTTTTATAAAACAAGCGAGCCGTCATATTGTCAAGCGCATTTGTACATCGTTTCAGATTCTGGCTGGTTCACTTCGACATCTGTCATTTTATAAATTGTCTTTGTGGAATAGATTTATAGAAAATTAATAGGTAATTACATTATAATATTAATAAGTAATTATGTGTATTTTTAAATGAAAGAAAGCTTGTACAAACACTTGTAATACTTATTATATTTATGAATATTTTTTAATAATTATTAACATAATAATTTTTATTTTATTGTAAAAAGATGAAAATTTGAAGAAGGTAAAATATTCACTGTTTCTTGCGATTCCTTCCATCTATCGATTTATGTTCTTTTCAAAAACGAGCGCTTATCTCGCTTCGCAGAGTCTCGTGTTCGATGTAATATAATACGGCGTCACGTGTATGCCGAATTAGCTCGCTTGTAACCGCGTTGTCATACATAAACAAAGCGGCCGGACTCGGCTACCCCCACTCCGCCCCTCCCTCGCGAGATCTGTATACTCTCATTTTTTTGGAATAGACTCTGCCGCTTATGTTAGTATTGCCTAGGCGATCGCGAGGGTTAGATCGTCAACTTACCGCGATTCTTATCATTATCAAGTTATAATATACGCACAATCGTCGCGTTATTTACGCAATCTATCGTACAATAGTATCGAGAATGTCAGGTTTCATCAAGTTTCTAATGAATATTGCAACGAGTCATTAGTGACAAAAACTATTTTGCATATTCACGTACTATAGTCGATGCATGTATAAGCGAAGGAATTATACGAACGATTTACACGGTGAATATCACTTATAAAGTTGAAATCTCGGATATCGTGCTGCCTTAAATGAAAGAAGTCGATATGTTTGTCCGCGCTCGCGTACAGTGTTGTGCGCTGTCATTTCAGGCGTCGCGACGCTCGTGGTACAGATGTCATCGCGATCGAGTATCGCGAGTGTCGAAGAAACAGCATCAGTTGATCGTCGCGATCGTAAGGATCACGGTACGACGTTACAGTCGTAAGAATCGCGTCATCGAATGACGATTTTCGATTATTGATAATAAATATATTCTCAGTAAAACGCGTACCATCGGAGATTCCAAGTAAACGTGTAATTAGTGTCGCGAGTGCCGAAAGAAGCATCGCGAACGATACGATCGTTTCGTTGATTACGTGTGTGAAGTTGGCGCCGCACTCTTTATTATTCGTAGATACTTGTGTATATATATATATACATGTGTCGTCGGTAATCCGATAGTTTCGCGATTTCGAAGAAATAAGATTGCCGAGAAGTTATACGAGGAGTAAGTAATTGTGTGCCTGCGCCGAGTAAACGCGTGTGCGTGTAATAGCGTGAGCGCCGAGAAATGTATCGGGAATACCGGAAAAAAGGTCACGATTGTCGTAAGAACGGAATTACGTCCATCGCTGGAATTAATGCTGTCATCGCTACAGACAGAATTATATTACGGTACGATAGATAATATTAGCTCTCTTTCTCTCTGTTTTGCTTGCATTTTTTACAATCTCCGCTCTCTCTCTCTCTCCCTCTCTCTCTCTCTCTCTCTCCTCTCTCTCTCTCTCTCTCTCTCTCTCTCTCCTCTCTCTCTCTCCTCTCTCTCTCCTCTCTCTCTCCCTCTCTCTCTCTCTCTCTCTCTCTCTCTCTCTCTCCCCTCTCTCTCTATCTCTCTCTATCTCTCTTCTCTCTCTCTCTTCTCTCTCTCTCTCTCTCTCTCTCTCTCTCTCTCTCTCTCTCTCTCTCTCTCTCTCTCTTCCTCCTTTCTTTCTATCTCTTTTTTCATGTCAAATATATATTTATAGAGTTTATATGTAACTATTAACATCGTTAAATACAGAGATAAGGAAATGAAGGGAACCGATATTGTGTCACTAGTATAGTACACATGACAATTCTGTCAAATTTCTAATAGTCGAAAATACAAGTATATTAATAGAGTGATAAATATCTAAGAGTTTTCTCTCTGGTTTTTTCAAACTCATGTTTTATGTACTTGAAAAAAAAAAATTGTCACTCGATTTTTCATTTAAAAGAGTTGGAGTGAAAAAAATGAGTCAGTCTTTTCGACAGGTATCGTGAAATGTTAAAACATGTGGCTTAAAAAAATCTTTATATTAAACATTTGCTTAACATTGCTTAAGAGATTTATAATAATTTGGATTATTTATATGTAAGAATAAGATTTGTATGTATTTATATTATATTTTACACACACATAAAAATTGACATAAAATTCTTTTTGGGAGAATTTTTCACTTTCTTCAATATTTGCATAAATAAAACATTTAATTACGTTAAAAATTATTTTTCGAAATATTAGATATTATTTTAATTTTCATACATTTTTTATTATATTTTGCAGATCGACATTGTGTGCCACGACTTCGCTGTTGCGCATCGTGCCGGTAAGTAACAATGATTTGAATTATAATATTATGTAATACACATTCCTATGGTCTCTCATAAATATAAAAGGAAAAGTTTACTAAGAGTCAGAGCTTTGAAGGACTCGTTATTCAAATCGTCGATTCAAAATTCTTGCTTGTGCAAACATATTATGTCATACATATGTAATTTCCATCGTTCGTTTTCGGTTGTTTTGTGTCAAAAAAATATAAAGGCTGTGTTTGTATAATATCTTTAGATCTTTTAAATTTTTCATGAGAGAGGGAAAATAAATTGCCAAATAGCGAAAGAACTGAGTTTATATAATTTGAATTATTTACATATTTTATTTTACATATGTATACAAGTCATTTTTTGCATATCTTGTTTAGTAGATTTGTGAATTTTGAATATTTGCTGCAAGTATGCTCAAAATTTTAAGAAAATGTGGAAATACAAATCTATCGTTTATTATCAGTGAAATAATTTAATTCAACATTCTATTTGAATTTTCCCTTGAAACGTTCGGTTGTCGTAAAATAATTTCTTACTTCACGTAACAACAAATATTACAAGATTCAACAAAGTATTAAAGCTGCGAGAACAATCTTTTTTTACTTATTTTTTTTCTTTCTAAAATTGTCAGTTATTACGGAAGTCGCTTATCGGTAACTGTGGGAAAAAAAACGCGTGAGCGGAAATCGAGACGCGGAACATCTTTCGCCGCATTCCTCCATAATTCATCTTCGCTCTTTCACCGCCGCGCTCATCTTTTTTTCTGCTATTCCTCCCTCGACTTGCGCCACCATCTCCGTGCTTATTCATTCAAATTCCAGGCACCTTCTCGCGGAATCGAAGACGCGCCGCGGCGTGTACTCGATATGCATTCCCATGTACGTATGTGCACCACACGCACCGAGGCCAGTTGGCAAGTGGTGAACGTGGGCGTGGCATTATCACGAGCGTAATTTTAAATTAAAATAACATATTGCCACTCGGTATCACGCTACTATCGTATCCCGCTTTAATTTACTATAATAATCGTTAAACATATCGTATGCGCAATTCTCGGCTAGTAATTCGATAGAAATTCGCAATCGCAGTAGATACTAATTTTCGATTTGCATTTACGCTATAAAATGAATAACGAATAAATATAGGTACAGGGTATATCTGTGAAAAAATTAAAAATAAATAAAAAATATGCGTTATGTATAATAAAATATATATATTTCAATTTTAATTTTTAAGTTACAAAACTTATTTAAAATTATATATTAAAAAAAAAAAAAAAAAAAATCTTGTATATGCACTATTTATATCAAATATGTTCTTAATTTTTCTACAAATTTCTTTGCGAATTTTGCAAGAAATAATACAGTCGATGTTTGACACCCTGTATAACTATTGTTACGCACATAACTATCGCCGGTGAGCGACTAGATACGCATCGCTGCTTTTTTCCCATCGTGCCAAGCGATCATCGATGCGATCGGCAATTCAAATTTGATCGCCTATCACCGGAGGCTAGAGAGAGACGGATTCTTTCACTGCACGAACTATAACGCTTCCGTGGAGTCGCGAGAGAAGCGGCTGCGCGCACGTGGATTCTTCGAAATTAATGAACCGCGAGATTCGAAGCTATTTGCGAAGAGGCGCATCCGAGAGCCTGCAGTAACGCTAATTATCTGCGTTGATAAACTACGTGGCGGAAAATGCGAACGCTCTAGCCTCTCGGCGTTGAATAATTTTTCGATCGGCGAGATAATGTCGTACACATTATATTGTCACGGATATAAATATACGTTACAGCGGAACGCAGTGGGCTTCTCTATATAATTTTTTTCTAATATTTTATTTTAAAACTTTAGAAAATATTATTATTTTTATGATAAAAGAATCAATGTTATTTCTTATGATAAAATAAATTATTATATAATTTTGACATTATATAAATTAGAATATATTAATATCATGCAAAAGATTTTCTCATAAAAATTGAAAACATGTTTAATAATATTTAAATAGGAATATCAATTTATGTGAATGTAAAAAGTCTTAAATTATCAAAATGATAATTAACACGATTATTATAAATGTTTAGGTCATATAAAAAATCGAAACAATTAATTATTGTTCCCTTCAAAATAAGGACTGCATTCGCGTCAAATTTTTTGAAAATATTTTTATAAAACTTTAGAAAATATTATTATTTTATGATCAAAAATTAATGTTATTTCTTACAATAAAGCAAATTATTATATAATTTTGACATTAATTAAAATATATTAATTAAAATTACATTAATTAAAATATATTAAAATATATTATGCAAAAGATATTCTTTTAAAAATTGAACACATTTTTAATGATATTTAAATAGAAGTATAAATTACATGAACAAATAAAAAAAAGTCTTAAATTAACAAAATGATAATTAACGCGATTATTACAAGTATCCAAGTGGTCACATAAAAAAAAAATCTAGACAATTAATTCTTTTCAAAATAAAAATTGCGTCAAAATATGGCACAGTCGTGCCGCGCAAATTTCCAATAAATACAAAGAAAACTTGAATTATCTAAACGACTTATCTTCGCGGGCGTGCATCTGTCAGATCGGTATCACGATCCCGGAGAACGATCATAGGATGTGTGCCGCTTCTCGCGAGCCGCCGTACGTACGTCAGACGGGATTTTTCTAGGTGTAGCTTCCTGTCTGACGTCACAATTAGCCCGATTATAATTACGAGCGAGAGAGACGCGGCCGGCGATTACGCGGCAGAACGCGAGGAACGGAGAGAGAACGCGCGCGCATTAACGGCGTAGCATGAACGACGGTAGTAGAGCTGACAAGCGGGATAATTAGGCGGGATGGGACAGGACGTGCGCATTAATTAATTAGCCCAATCTAAGCCCACTTCGCTTATTGCGCGCTCACGAATTATGGACGCGACCTCAAAACCTATCCACTACGATTTCGAAAGCGATATGTCGCACAGTTGCGCTAATGCAGTATTTCAAACGGTCCTCGAATCACGAAAGTAAATCGTTAATTTCGTCGGTCAGTGTGTCATCGAAGTTGGTGTCATCGGCAGATTTCAGATGTAAAACCCCTTCTCTCAAGTCGCCAAAGTTCTCATCAGCTTATATCTATATACGTGATATGTATAACTTATTGATATAATTAAAATAACATTTATTCTTAATCTTATTACATAAATGATCTAATTCTCTTTAGAATAGATAAATAATAATTATATATATATATATATATATATATATATATATATAATTTAATAATTATTTGAATATTGAAATTTATCTCGCACAATAACTTTCGTGTTATTCTCGTTAAGTATTTTGTGCACAAATTTTTTTTTAGTTAATTTTTTAAATTATTATTAGATCTCAATTTAATAATATTTCAATTTAATTCTTAAACAAACAAAACATGTAATATTGAATATTAAAAGAAATTGTCTTTTATGAAATCTTCGCACTAAACGAAGATGGAGTGTAAATCCGTTGAAGAATCCTTATAGCCGGCGGTTAGTACGACTACAGATACGCGTTTTATTTAATGGGCCTTAACATTCTGACGGAGGACAATCAACCGTGAGGTCCGCAATGCGGCGTCTCGATTTCCGCGCGCAACAAGCCATCGAGCAACGAACGTTCCGGGGGCTTGGGATCTTTAGCGATGCGAGACCGCCCCTGGCTTACGAGTCCTCTTCCTTCACTGCCACATCCCTGAAAAAAATAATTAATTTATGCTAACGAATGAGAAGCGTAACGGCTGGCGCTCTTAAATTCGCGCCATTGAGCGACCAAGTGTCCGTAAGTCCCTTCTGCGAACGAGAGAGCGCCATCCTCTTCTCTCTTCCCGCTCTTTTCCTCTCGCTCGACTGCTTTCCGTCGAACTGTTCGAAACTGGTTGCAACTCGAGGGACGCGGCCGCCCTCCCGAGATCCACGAGAGCGGAGCGGAAAGGAACGCGTGAGGATCCGAGGTCGGGCCGAATCCTCGAGGAGAGATATCTCTCCATAATTAATTTTATTATTAGAACTTGAAGCAATTCACAACGAGTTCTGTCTCTTCTTCAAACAATAACTGTCGCGATTATTTAAAAAAATTAGAGCTTGTAATTATTTAAAGTAGTTTTCAACAATCTTGAATAATTATATTATTTATGCAAAATGACATTTCTTTTTTTTTTTTTTTTTAAGAAAATTACAATTTATCGATGTTGTATATGATTCAAAAAATTTTTTTTAAATATCTAATATCTAAAAATTATATAAATTGATTTTATTATTATTATTATTATATATATGTAGAATATGTAGAATATTATATATCATAAAATAAATATCTATTATAATAAATGTATTACATATATATATAATTTATAAATATGTAATAAATTTATTATAATGGATATTTTATTGTACATGTATTTTTTTTAATTTTCATAGTAATTAACAGAATTTTCATACTAATTATACAGAAGAAACATACAAATTATATAAAAAATTTGTTAAGCACTGGGGAATGTACTAAGTTCTGGTGACAACCGCGGTGAATGTTTTAAGAGCTTTCCAGAAACGTTCGTTACCGTTCTCGCCAACCATTCTCACTTAATCTCTTTTCTCAGGAAAATTAAGTCGAATTCAGGTGCAGCCACTCGAATATAACTCAGTGCACACAATGCATCTCGTGGCGAGAAAAGCTTAGCTTTCTTTTTTTCCTTCATTTCTTCTTGCGCTAAAACTATTTCCAAAAGGAATCTGAATTTTATCTTTCTTTATGTATATACCATTCATCTTGCCAACAGATATCATCGATACGAATTAGCACAAGATTTTCTCACAGCAGCACAAGAAATTAATATAATGTCTTTCAAAAATAATACAGTCAAAAATATAGTCTTTTTTTTTAACTATAATTAGTTTATATAGTTTCTTAACTATAATATTGGCTATAATAATACAGTTCATTTTTACTGAATCGTGGATCTCAAATTTTGAAGATATAATAATTAGAAAGAGTTTAGAAAAATAGAGAGAGAGAGATCTGTGCAACATTTAAAAATACTGTCTCCGTCAGATTAGATCACGGGAACAAAAAAAACTTATAAATCACAAAATAACGCACAAATTGCTATGTCGCTTTGAGCATTGCCGTGATTGAAGGGAGCCACTCGAATGTTACTCCCTCGGCTGTACAAAATTTCGCACAGAGGAGCGCATCCGGGGAGGGAAGCAGCCCGACGCGACGGCGGGGGAGGGGGGTGCGGGAAGAGGGGGTGGGGGCACGAGATGGGAATTTTATAACGAATAAAATTTTAAGCGCCTTATAAAACCCGGCAAGTGTGCACTAGCACAGTCTGTAATATGGGCCGTATAACCGCGCACCGACTCGTGTACATAAAGTGTCCGTCTCTCTTCCTCGGTCGCGCTTCTTCCTGAACTCCCTTTCCTTGTGCCCCTCCACCCCACCTCGCCGCTCTCCCACTCTTTGTGCATCTTCTCTGCAATATTTATTATTTTGTATCTCCTTTGTTTATTATTTCGCCACGACGGAACGTAGAATTTGCACGATTTTAACGAGGCAGCGTTATATAGTGGACTTTTCGACGATTTTGCATAATCGCGAAATTTCTGCGAATATAGTATAACGATCATATGAAATGATGGCGGAATAATAGTCAGAATTTTACGAAACATTACAAATATAAGTGGCTAAGTAAAAAAATGGATTTTATAGATTTTATTTTAATTTAAAAAATTTGACAATTGAAATCTTCTCTCAAGATTTTAATATTTTCGAAATGTTTATACAATGCGACCTCTTAATTACGATAAATGACGCAGGCATGCGTAAAACATGACCGATTTCAAACCCAATTTTCCGACGCCACCTGGCAAGCACTTAGAATCGAATTAAGAGCCTCGTGCGCAGCATGCTTTTCACATACGAGTGTGCGTGCGCGCGCGCATTGCAGCTTTAATGATATTTTGGAATGTAAAAATGCCCTCAGCCTAGCTAGACTCTAATTGGCTAGACCGGTGGTCATGCCTCTACCGAAGAGAACTTTGGTGGCGAGAGTAAATGTACGTGTTATTCGTCTTTCCTTGAGGCCACGTTTCCGAGCAAATAAGGCCAGTATCTCCCCCTCCCTCCTCTTATTTACTCGCGATATCCTGCGTTAGCTACATACATATATAATGCGTTTCTCTATCGAGACGTGACGGAATAACCGATGGATATAATAATCTTTTGTACTACGAAGATGTAACATCGAGATAAAACGCGTTACCCGTAATTATATCAAAATATAATAAAATCCGTCAACTTTTAGATCAATAAAATTGTTATTCATTTGATTTAGTACATATAAATGTGAGTAGAATTTAAAAATTAAGTTTTATCATAAAATTATACATTATGGATTACATAAAAATAATATATACAAATATTATCAAGTATACACACAAAAATAATTTTATTGCATTTATTAATTATATTTATATTTAATTATTTATTAAATTATATTTATATATAAATTATATTTATTAATTATATTCATCATATTCATTAATTATATTTATTAAATTAATTATATAAATTATATTAAAAATTTATAGGCCTTTACTATTGGAATATATATTTCGTGGATTACAAAAATAAAATTAGAAGAATATAAAGTACTTTTGACAGCAAATTGCCATGAGATATATCTACTTGTAAAATATCCCGTTCATCGCGCGAGTATTAAATAAATCCGACACGATATAGCTCGAGAGCGCGATGGCGTTATCTCGCGGTCAAGAATCAGCGTGGTACTTTTTAATGATGGGCGAAATAACGTGTCGTTAATAAATTCTTTCGCATTCCATCCGGGGGAGACATACCCGGTTGTACCCGGCGTAACGCCGGCGCTAATGCGTCCGAGACGAGATAATAAATTCTTCCGCGTGGGGAATAAAAATCGCGACGTACGCAACGCACCTGCGTGAAAACACCTGCCGAGAAGAAATGAGATAAGAGAGAGGACGCGGGGCTCTCTTGTAAACGCCGTAAAATCTAGACGCTGCTGCTTCGCGCATCCGTACATCACAGAATGAAAACGGGCCGTGAAATATTTATCGCTCGCTAGTAGATTACGATTTATTTACGATTTTCTTGCCGTGATCCATACGCTCGGAAGGATATCATTCAATCGGATGTAGCAATAAAGTATCGTGACTAAATCGTTTTTTACACTCGACCATTAAACGCGACACGCTCGCTCCCTCTACCTTGGAGAAGAAAGAGCTTCCCGAAAATAGACTGGGAACGCGCCCACGATATTATTCCCCGCGTCCGGTGTTATAAAACTCAGTTATGAGGGCCGGTCGATAAATTCCGATCGGCCTACCGAAATCCCGACTTCGAATTTGGATACGAGGCGAAGGTGGCCACCGGGAGTGGCGGCTGTCGGGGTCCCCCCGCGTATCCGCGGGGGGGCCCCCCTATTATGCCCGTACCTTATCTATCATAATTCTCGGAAAAACCGGCTTGTATTTCTCCCTCCTCCTCCTCCTCCTCCTCCTCCTCCTCTCTCTCTCTCTCTCTCTCCTCCCCTCCCCCTCCCTCCCTCCTTCTCTCTTCCCCTGAATCTCGCTGCATTTACATGCGCGCTCGTACGCACACACACGTAACATACGAAACGCTCTTATGAGTGGTAGCTAATGTATGGAAATGCATTCCGAACCTTCCCTGACCGGTGTCACCCGGGTCAGCACCGACCGCGGGTCGGTTTCCTTTTTTTTTTCTTTTTTTTTTTCTTTTTTGCCGCACCAGTAAATCCGTTTCATCGTCATCCATTCCGATGAAGATCATCTCTGCCCCATTTTAACATATACATATACATATACATATATGTATCCATCCCTCTTCCGTCTTTGTCCGTTTCTCTTCGGCCTGATCTTTATTTTCCAGCGATTTCCCGTCATCTCATCCCTCCCTTCTTCGCTTTACGTCTCGTTTCGAAGATCCATCAACGCGATTTCTTTCCGAGTATACCTGATCGAATTCATTCAAATACTTGCATTTGGGATATTTTTCTTTTTTAATGCTTCCAACCGTCATTTGGTGACCGCATACATTCCTACAATCATTGATCGACGATGACTAGGTAGTTTTTCGATTTAAATCATTTCGCGTTGTGAATAAATAAAATTGCAAATCGTTTATGTAAAAATATGTTGCATTTAAATGTCATCGATATTTTTTAAAATACCACACAATGTTATGTAACTCAAAAATAATATATAAAGTGTATATATGTAATAAAAATTTAAATAAAACAATTAAATTAACAATGCAAAATACACACACAAGTGAGATAATAAAAATATAAATATCATTTTTATTATTATTTTTAGGATGTATATTTTGTCTTATATTATTATATTTTTATTTAATATATGTATATATATATATATATATATATATATATATATATATATAATATACAATATTAATGAGATATTTATGTATTTTATAAATATCTTATGTATTATATTCTCTTGTGTGATATTTATTGTAAAATATTCACATTCCGTATCGATAATTGTTTTTCTTTTTTTTTTTTTTTTTTATTTACCTATAAATTTCTTTAGATGGTCGGAAAGAAAACGGACAATCATCGCGCTTCGATGATTTTTTTCGTAATAATCTTACTCATAGAATCAAATTCTAAGGTACGAGGGTGACAATTTTCACCTGGCCGGTTCTTGTCAAAAGGGCAGTGAGGTTTCTTGTTTACACACCTGGATGTCATTCGTGTGAATAGTCCATAATAATAGCGAGTTTGCACGTGTGTGCACGCGGCTGTTCCTAGAAACGTCTCCTTGAGAAGCAGCGCATAATCCAAAGATATGAACGAAAAATTACGACCATCATCGATTTCTCGCACAACCTCTCCGTTATAAATAACGTGTCTGAAAAAAAAAAAAAAAACTAATTTGTAATCGTACAAGTATAGAGAATACGATAAAAAACAAGTGAGTCTTTTTATGTCTCCCATAAGGTTAATAAACACACGTGATTGTGGTATTAAAGAGAAAGTTCTTATATGCAATATTCGAATAATTATTTCGAATCTTCCTCAAGATTAGAAAATTACCTGCGAGGTGAACGGACGTCGCGTATTGAAGTCAAATGTTAACGCATTGCGAATGCGGAATTATCAGGCTATTAAGCGATTATCGTTAATCGATTCCTTAATAATATATCGATCAATTTAAAAAAAAGTCTTGCATAAACATTAATTAATCTTTCTTTATTCGATATATTATAACACATTACATTTTATTATTATTTTTTATTTATTTTATTAATCCATGCCTTGCGGCTTTGGATGACTTCCATTTTTTACATTTGTTATTCTGTCTTTGTCTGTTTTCTATGTTGTGTGTTTCTATTTTGTATTAATTCACAATAAATTGAGAATTAAAAATTTTAAAATCAAAAATTAAAAATTTAAAGACTTTAAGATTTAAAGATTGAAACTGAAATTAAAATTAAAAATTAAATTAAAAATTAAAATTGAAATTGAAGTAAAATATACAAATAACAAATAACTTTAAATCTTTTTCGTCTTCATAGCCTTTTCTATCTTCTTTTAAAAACGCTTGACATTTCATCTTTAGTCTTCTCGCATTCTTTTACCACGTGTATCATATTTTCTATTTCTTCTCATACTCTACATTTCCTTCTTTCCTTCTCCCTCTAGTGTTGATTTCCCTTCACTTTGCTTCCACATATAAATTTTGCAATCAGACTATCCTTCTTTCTTCTTTTTTCTTTCAAATATGCTGGTAATCCTTCCGTCATTATGTTTTTATGTATTTCATTATATTTAGATTTTTATTTTTATTTTTCTTTCCTCTTTTTTTCTTTTCCATTTCTTTCCATTATTTTCTATACTGTCTCCTTTGCTTCTACGCTCTCTCTCTCTCTCTCTCTTTTCCCTCAGCTTCCCCCTTATTTATTTCCGCCTACATTAAAATATATATAATTCAATATAATATAAATACATAAATTATATTCAATTTTGTAAAATATCTATCTCTCTTAAATTACATTTTCTCTTAATATCTTTATTTATTATTCATTTATATCTGCTCGATTATGCTCGATTAAAATCAAGCGTCCGTCGTATCTCAATTGCATCGAATTTCGACGATACGGCAGGAGAAAATTCTCTACATTCCTGATCGTTGAGAGAAAGACGATGTGACGGTTGCCCCGGAGGTATAAGCCTTCTCGAGTTTCCCTTCCCTCTCCCCGTTTTCCGCGCCCAGCTGATCGATCTCTCGATCGACGAGATCGGTGCATGCGTCCGCTCCGGGGAATTGGCTTCAATTTAAAACGAGCCGCGGACACGGCCTAATCACTATACCGGGGATATTAGCTAATCTCGACCAATTAGACGTAATGGCTGGATTAAGACGGGTCGCGCACGCATGCTAAAATTGAATATTATATAATCCCCGGACGGAACCATGCCATGTTTCCCACGTGCGTTATATATCGCGAGCTAGCTCTCGGCCGGCTGTCATTAGCCGCGCTGACTTCTACCTACGATCGCTACGACGTCGCTGTGTGTGCGTGTGTGTGGTGCGTGTGCGGGACTCGAGGAAAACGAGACTAACGATCTTCTACGCGATTTTCTGCGCCGCCGAGAACGCCGCGCGTTCGGAAGCTTTCGTTGGACACGCGCTAACGTTTCACGAGCTCGTTGCAGGCACTACGATAATAGAAAGTAACGTAGAGTATAGGAGGGGGGAGGGGGAGGAAAGGGGCACAGGAAACGAGAAATTCACAAATGGAGATAATGATTGTACGAATCGGTGGTTCATTAAAACAGCATGGGAAATAATCATGCTTCTGCGGGTTTTTTTTTTTTTTTTTTCCAGAAATTGACTATCATATATATTTCACAATATATTATATTATCATTGCTGAGAGAATAAGAAACTTAATAATTTTAATAAAACTTATTAATAAATTTTAATAAAATGTGATATGACATATTAGCAAAATTATATATAAATTTATTTATTAATATAAACATATTAATTTAGTCAAACTAAAATATGGCATAAATATTAAGATATTACTTTATGCAGGAGCATTAATAGATTGATTGTAAAGTAATAAAATGGGAAATAATCGCTATATAAGTGTAATGTAGAAAAGACGTGGAACATTAATGCTCACAAAGTTAATTATAGTCATAAAGATGGCCGTTACACGAAAGTTGATCGTAAACAATTATCGCGGACAGTGAAATACAATTCGTAATAATAGGCCAGATCTCCTAGAGAGTTCCAGATAATAGTTCCTAATAATTGATCACATTGACATGAAGAAGATGTTCTTTGTCATGTTTCTATCGAATTTGTGATATGTATCTTTTCGTATTACTAATGGTTTTTAGAATTGTTACTAATTATTGGAATTTATTGTTAAGTTTTGAAAAATAAGTGTCAAATATATTTCATTTGTCAATCATAGTTTTGATTGGATTGCACAGTGTACATGTATTATCGTTATTACTTTCTTACTGAATTTTATAAAGAGGAAAACGATATTGTGATAATAAAAAACGTATCATAACTGCGATATTCAATTTGGCAGATTGATCTATATTTTTTGAAATGGACATAACTTTCCTCAAATGTCATCGCAGCATTACGAACTATTCGTGCAATCTATCATACTTTTCTTCTTCATTTTAATGTCATAATGTGTCAACATTATTGGACTTGAATTTCGATATCATAAATTTTTTCCTGCAACCTAAAAACTACAAACGTTTCCAAGAAACGACAATATATAACTTCTCTTATGAGAATTATGTCATTTTAACGCGATACGTAATAATCAGAAAATATAACAATCGGAAAATGTCGATGACTGTAGCGTCATGTGACAAGGCTAACAAACAGCTGACTCGGCAAACATCTGTGTTGTCCGTTTCCGGAGCCAGGCACGATGGAGACTTAGATAGATTTCGTGAGAGGTTTATCGTTGACTCGATTATCGTACCGGTGCAGCGAGACTGGGTCTTGCTTAAATAGTAGATAAAGAAAAATTTCATGTTAACTGCGCCGAGACATCTGTGTTTGCCGTGTCTGCGCCTTCATCAGATCATCGAGCTCACGAAACAAATGACGATGCCGAAAGGGCGTCATTATCGATTGTTTGCAGTATTACCTTCGATTGCCTTCGATAACGATAATGTAAAGTACGTATCTTGGAAAGGCCGACCCGGTGCGTTTCTTTTTATTATTCCTGAACGCCGGAAAAGTTTTAATCGCGAAACTGCAGCTGGCAAAGCGACGGCTCAAGTAACTTGTGTCTTGAGAATGCCGAAATAAATAAGAAAGGTGAGAAGTCGTATCTTGCGTGTTTATATACGAAAGTCTGTATATCTTGAAAAGTCTCGATACCTTTTCTCTATGTTTTGAAAAAAAAAATGTGCAAAGGAAGTAATCGAAAACTTAAGAGGACATATCTGTTTGAACTCTCGAAAATTGAATACATTTCCTTGGTTTTTTTTGCAGTGCAAAAGAATGACTTGATAAAAATTTATTTTTTTTATAATATTAATACAATATTATTAAGTATTTAAATAAAAATCTTTGGCTTCAAAAATATTTTTTTTTTTTTTAAGTTATACGAATATTTGCAGATTTATAATTTCTTGCACAAAAGTTAATTTAAAAAAGAGAAATATAATTAAAAAAAATTAAGCTTGAAATTTGTCTTTAAATATTTAATAATATTGTATTAATATTATAAGAAAATTTTTATTAAATTGTTGCGCTATAAAAAAATCTAGAAAATATATAATACTCATTTTCCGAAAATTCAAACAAGTATGTTTCCTTAAATGATAGCATGGAATATATAGCGCATAAATTAGAGTTGATTAATTTTTCAACTGCGACCGTGAGTAAAGTGAGATGTCTAAATATTTAATTTACTGATAAATAACCTAGACTTTGAAAAATTACCATAAAATATTGCTTAGTATTCTAGAGACGTTGTTATTGGATTTTTTCTTTATAGTTAACTTAACAAGTCCTATCGCGTGCTTTAGTTTGAAAGTAAACTTTTTATTGTGCAAAAGTAAGTAGCGCTTATTAGGATCTCTGCCCTTCATCGATTTCGCAAGAGTAATTGAAACACTAAATTCTACAGAAGACAAATGTTTTTTTCACAGTAATTAAAACTGCCATGTTTTCGCAATTTTCACGATTCAAATTTTCTAAAAATCAAAAAGATTGAGAATAAAAATATGAATATATTAAGTTACCTTAAAAAAATTTACAAAGATTCTAAAAATTTTAGAGCGAATTCTTTTTTTTTTTTAGAAAATCAAATTTCAATACCTCGATAACCCATATAGATCCAATCCAGCTCTCTCCTCGTCGATCCTAGAATTCCACAATCCTACAGATTGTAAAGATTTCGGACAATTCCATGTTTGGAGAGGCGCGAAGGAGGAAGGGAGAAACAATAGGGGCGAGATCGGTAATTCGCATCGGCAAAGAGTCCGCCGACTTAATCCACCGGCGGAAAGATCTCGGAGCATGCTTTGGTCGCCGTGCGGTTTGTCGGTCGGACGCGACAAGCGTTCCCCAAACACACAGAGGGACAAGGCCAACCCTCGGGGGTGGCAGGCAACAAGTGACCACAGACATACACACGAACAAGACAAACCCGTGAGCGCTTTTACTTCCCCCGCTCGCTCTTCCCCTTTCGCTCTCTCTCTCTATCTATCCGCACCTCTTCTTCTCTTTTACCTTTGCGGCTGTCGACCAGCCGGTCGTCGTTCGTCCACGACAATCGATATATCGATCGTCCACGGAAAGCCGACGTTATGTCGGGCACACGTGAGAGTAGGAACACTAACGTGTAAAGGTACATATCGGTGAGAGGGCCGAAGGACGAGAGAGCGCGGATCCGTTGCCTTACGTGGGTTGTGGTAGGCCACGGACATCCGTTCATCCGTCTTTCGTGCCCTTCGACAGTCTGCTATCGATAGAGCGAGCACTTTCTATCTTGAAGAGCGAGCTATGATTGCGCGCGAAGGTGAAAGATCGTACTACGCATCGTACGAATACACCGATTTTTCCTTCCGTTCGGAATCGTCATTGCGCTTTTTTTATTTTCATGTATCCGAAAATTAAATCCTTGTAAATTCTCTTGCAGCGAAATTTTATCTCGCGCGATAAAGAGTTTTATTATATTACCGTAAAATGGAGATTGAAAGTTGTTTTAATAATTTAAGAAAATTGAATTTTTAATTTACATGTGCAAATATTAAAATATTTGCATGATGTTTTATATCATAATTATTATCATAATTTTATATAAGAAAATAATTATTTTATATTACAATAAGGTTATATATAAACATTTGTGAGTGGTTTTTATGTTGCAATGGAATTTTATCATAAACATATCTAGATTGAATATTAAGGAGTGGGGGGGTCGTCAAATATTAGACAGAGATAGCATGCTCTGTATCACGATTTTATCTTCGTCTTTTCATCCCCTCTACTTTTCTGTTCACCAGTCAACGAACGGCTTCTTTGTCTTACCGTGGCGTCGTTAGACAAAGACAGATTGGTAATCGTACAGCAGCTGTCTCTTTCTATCTGTCGACGCGTTCTGGTTACGAGAGAGACACGCGATTTGTACGTCTATGTGTTTAATATATTTTGTTGCTTGCACATTGTTGCGTAATTTTTACTTATTATTTATTCAATTTTATTTTGCTCAATCATCATTACGTATTATTATTATTATTACATATTATTAAAGTTAAAGCTTTACATATATTCTAAAATTCAATTACATAATAAGAATATAAATAATATAATCTTAATGATCATACATATATTTGTAAAGTCAATATGTAATTTCATCAATAATCTTCAATTGACAATCTTTTCTTATCACTTAAAGCCTTTAAACAATCGACTCTTACTGCCCAGAAAGAAATCTCAAGATTCTCTTATATCTTGTCTAATGAGAGATTCACGTTGCGTAAATTTTCATTACTGACAAACAAGCGATATAAGCGATGATAAGACGAAGGCAGACGATAAAAGGAAGAGAGAGAGAGAGAGAGCAAAAGCGCTCGGACTCGGTAAAAGGGTCGAAAACCGGAAGTTCGTTAGCCGCGCGGTGGCCGCTGGCTAAGGGAAAACACCGCCCCCACGGACGGTATTTCTTTCGGGTTTTACACGGCGGCGTCTCGACGTGGCAATGTTTTAGCGTATTGATCCGTTGGGGGGTTTAGTCGAGTCGGTGGTAAGAGAGAAGCAACGCGGCTAGAAGAGCGAGCGAGCGAGCGAGCGGGTTTAGTGACGTAGGGGGGTGGGAGAGATGGTTGCCGCCACGATGGTGGGTAGAACGGTCAACCAGGATTGCAGGAGGGAGAGAGAGAGGGGGGGGGGAATTGGACGGCGGCACTTACTCGCTCATAATCACCCCCCGAGCCACTCTCTCCAGCCACCCTCGACACCACCCCGGCGTGGTTAGTGCTTCGCTGCATTCTCATCGACACACGTAACGGCGGGTTTCGCCTTTATGTGGGTCTGCTTGCTCGCGCGTGTTTGTATATGTATGTGTGTACGTGAGGTAAACACACGAAGAGGCGACGGACACCCGAAACCTCTCCCTCCCTCAATGTACGTGCGACGATTAGGAGCCCGCGTGCGAGCATTAGCTTCGAATAGTTACGTGCGTTCGGTCGATCCCGAAATAAGGCGAACTAGGTATTTCCGTAGGACAGAAAAGATTGGAGTAAAATGCAGCGTCAAAGTGTACCCGTACACTTTTTATTTATCGTCATCATATTAGTCGCATTCGACTGAAAAAGCATGGAATTAGGTCTGTTGTTCTATAAAAATCTCAGTCAGCTTCATTCGAATGTATCTGATATTAAAATTTAATTTCATTACTTTTTAATATCATTAACGATGTTTTAATGTAGATGCTTGTAGATGCTTGCGTAAAAAATGATTGCATCGTGTTTCATAACTGGAAAATTAAATTGAATTTTAGAGCGGAAAAAATTATGCTTTTATCTAACAAGATAATATTTCTCTTATTCCAGTAATACTCTCAATCTTTCCTTGTTAGATATCTGTATTTCAATTTTTTTTCCTTGTGTCTTTTCTATGGTGCGCGAATGGAATAATTTCAAATTTTTAGAGACATTTTTATTCGAAGAACATCATGTATATACGCACAAATATTATTCTCTTCTATTTTTTTTTTCTAGAATACACTTACATCTATTTAAATATGTAAATTTGTCTTGCATTCTTTTTATAAAAAAAAAATCCTGAAATAAAAAGGAAAAAGAATTACGGTCTCCGAGTAAGGAAGAACACGGTTTTTATCTTAATAGCCTAATAGCTTTTCCTCTTTTTATAGCAAAATTTAATGCAAGAGAGACCCTTCATAATAACGGGGATATAGCAGTGATACCGCCGGGGGATCATAATTAACCCCTCGAATCAACACAGTCATTATCATCCCCTTCCTCGATAGTATCGCTTCTTCGATATATTTCGCACGAGCTCGCATCTAGTTAGACTTTATTAAAATTAAACACGCTGCCATTTTATATAAATAATTGTTACATTGTAAGCATCTCTATCTTCCTTTGGCAATCGACTTTTACACAAATGTTCTTACACGTGATCTCGAATCTCGCGCTTCGACCTCGTCTCAGATTTATATCACGGTATTGGGGAGTAGCGTTAAAATTTCTAGTCTCGTTGTTCCCAAAATAGAGCGTTTTCTCGAGTAAAGAACAAATATCGCATCGTTTTGCGCCGATGACATATCTATTACTTAAAGGTAGCAATTCTCAGAAAAAAATCACGAGTTCTCGCGGCTTCACCGACAACGACGTGACAATCGCGACCCGAATCGATAGAGTAGGGTTGCAAAAGATTAATTAGATTAATACTGTCTTGTCTTGTCTCGAAATTGGAGACAAGATTTTTAATTAATTATCAAGACAATATTAAGACTAAGATTGTCAAGATTATTGACTTTTGAGAAAACTAAGATATATATATTTGTGTGTAAATTAAATGAGAAAAAAATTACTATATTATACAAATTTAAGAAAATTTTTCACAGTTATTTATCTCATTAAAAACATTATATATAGTGTTTTGGGAAGTAAACGAGTGACATAAATAGTTAATAAAAAAATATATATATATATATATATATATATATATATATATATATTAAATATTATTTTAAACAATTGTTTAATATTCGATAAAAATTTTTATAAAATAAATATTTAAATTAATATTTAATATAAATATTTAAATTAATATTAAATATTGTGTTGTATTATTATTATATTTAAATTACTATTAAATATTGTATTGTATTGTCTCGATTTTATTAATTTAAATAAATATTTAAATTAATAAAATCGAGACAATACAATACAATATTTAATATTAATTTAAATATTTATATTAAATATTAATTTAATAGATTCACTCGAGACCAAGACAAGATTTACTCGAGACCAAGACAAGATTTAAATTTCAATACCAGTACAATATTTTAACCAATATTATCTCGAGTCTTGTGCAATCCTACAATAGACACCGGCGATAGACTCGTCGAACGAAACGTTACGAGGTCCTACAGAGAGTTAAGTCGGCAAAGAAAGAGCCACCCCCTCGTTACGTATGCACACCCTTAAATAATCGCGGCAAATTATCCCAGGCTTTCCGCATGCGACCAAAGTAAAATATAATAACACGGCTTGGCACGTCGCGCGCGTGCGTGCACGTAATGCGAGTGTCTTTCTCGCCTCGTCTGGGCGATTTGCTTGCGCGCGGGCCCATTTTCGACCCATGTTCATGCATCCACATAAATAGGCTTAGGTACCCTGGACACTTAAGCGAAACACAAAGTGTCAACGTGTATTTAAGTCCTCGAGTTATTATCGTGTAAAATGCCAAAAGAGGTGAGAGGGAGGGAAATAATGAGCATCCGCGATAATCTTGGCGCATTCTCACGCGCCAGTCTCCACCAACAAGGTCTATGGCGGAGAAATTGACCGACAAGGACCAAATTTCAGCTGCATCATGTATGCGTTGATGGTTTGATGAGATTGTATCTCTGCATAAGCAAAACAGAATTTTTCGCTTATTTTTACTTAAGGATGTTTTGGCTGTACAATAGTAGCGAAAAAATTGTGTAAAAATTAAAAAAAGATACATATTTCTTACGTTTATATTGTTGAAAGATCAAATAAATAAATTTCGATTATAAAAGGAATTAAAATATCACAAAATATCATGGTTTTTAATGTCTTCGTAAAAGAAAATAGTTATAATTAATATTTTTCCTAATTTATGATAAAAATTGTTGATCGTCAATATCCCCTCAAATCAAAACTTCAAGAAACAAAGAAAAACGAGTAATTTGCAGAAAAAGGAAGAGAGACAGATAATATTTGTTATAATTTTTAGTAAATAAGTGGATAAATCAAGTTTTGCACAAATTTATTAGAATTTTCTTAGTATATGTGTATTTTTATTTCGTTTCGGCAGTGTTTTTATTTTTCCTGTTTCTTTTTTTTTTCAAAATTATCGATAGGTACTGTAATATGCGATTTTCTATAACGATATTCAATATTAACTTTAATATTAACTTAAAATTTAAAGATATAATTTCGAAATCGTGAAAAGAATTCTGCTCAGGTTTTGCGCAGATAAAAAAAATAATAAAACAGTTATAGCTCAAAACAGCTATAACCAAATTATTATTCTAATTATAAATATTATATAATACTATTATTAAATTTTGAAAAATATTTCATACGCCTTCCCACTATAGAGCTACGCGCGGAGGCTGTACGATCGTGAAGAAGAACAAAACTGCGGAAATGCAAAGAATTTCGATATCGAATTATTTTAGCTTGCATTTGGGCGCAATCAGTCGAAATGAGCGACACAATCATATCAGTCGTTAAGTGAGCCTCTCCAAAAACGTAATCGCGAGGGAGGTAAATAAGGTATCACCACTAATAAGCGGCGGAGAGTGGCGCTATTTTAGCATTACTTTGGACACAACATAAAGTTTTACGAAATTTCAAAATTTGATATTAATATTAGAGGCAAATTTTCTACTCTCTGATGTCGCGTGCAAAGGGTACGTTGCGTGAAATGGTGTTGAGTTGTTTTACCTCTTGGATCATTTCCTCGTACTATTTCTCTCTATCTTTATGTTGGATCTGAATTTTGTAAAACGTTACATTGTGTGTTTGTCACGACTGTTTTACGTCTTTGTTTAAGAACGCTTGAGCGCTTGAAAAAAATTGTTTCAACCTAGCGCTTGTATGTGCGTGTATTTTAGGATTTCAATTTGTACAAAAAAAAAAAAAGAGAGAGAACTGACATAGCAATATGATTATATAATAGATGTATTCATGAAAGCATTAAACTTTTATTCTCACGAATCTTGATTTTTTTTTTGTTTTAGAACGAGCTTGCAGTTCTATGCTGGCGAACTTATTCGGTAAGTCAATACTTTCATGGTTGTTGCGGTAGAGAGATATTATATCATATACATCGCTTTTCTACAGAATTTATTTTAAGCAACTACAACATTTAGTATATATTCATATAGCGTCAAATAATGAGAGAGCAGAGATCCATTACGAAGTTATTTTACATATGAAATAACTCGCGCAAATAAATCTTACCTCAGGCGAACCTTAACGGGGGAAAATCTTGGGATGCTATTTTTAACCCTGTGATATAGATAGATTAAAACAAGAATATATTTTATTTATGCATCCTGATAAAATTTTAATATTAAAAATGACGTCTAACTTTCTTTTCCTTAATTCTTTGATGTGTCCTAAACGTTATCAGCTGTTTTCTGATGTTCCCTCATAATATTTTATGCAATATTATTTTATTTAAATTTTACTTTATTTTATATTATATTATTTTATTTTATTTTGTTTTATTTTATTTTATTTTGTTTTATATTATTTTATTTTATAATTATTTTATTTTATTTTATTTTATATTATTTTATCTAATATGCAAATTATTTTAATTGCTATACAGAAAAACAAATGTAAAATAAAAATATTTTAATAAAATAATATAATATAATATATTAATTTCTCTAATCCATTACCATAAATTACATTATACTATTTAACCCTTTCGGTACGGAGGGGCTGGCCGCGGTTATACATTCGTGGGACGAGGAAGTTTTCCACGAGAGGGGTTGCACTCTACGGCGGCGTAAGCCGCGAAAACGTGTTTTGCAGCATTCATAGAAATTTCGTGCGTGATTGACACTAAACTTTTCATTCGGGCCGCGACAGGCATCGGTGACTGATGCGGCATTTAACGTCTTTAAAAACATTTCTAAAATGTTTATACTGCTTTGTCGTAACCTACACATATCCTCAGCCAAAATCAGATTTCGACGGAATCTTATCTCGCGGATAAGAAGGAAAGACAGACAAAACAGGCATAGCGCTTAACGTTTTAAAATCATCTATTTCTTCATAATACATTAATTAAAGAGAATGGAGTTGATATAAATAATATGTTTCAGTATTACAAAATTAAAATAAATAACAAAACTAAGGGTATAATATAATAAATTACAAAGCTAATAGTGCAACTTGGTGTGATAGATTTCGAAACAAGGAGAAACGCACAAGCCCACATTGCATTGTTCACACTGATACATCGATTCACGTCTCACACCACCAGCCGCACATACAACGCATCTTCGTTTTCGATTTTTCTTCTCCGACTGGTATATTGAAGGAAAATGTCTCCCTGTGAGCCTTGTAGGATAATTATTCCCTGACCTGCTGCATCGATGATGTTCATGATTTTTGTGATATTCGTGTAAAATTTCTTTGATCAGCTGAAGCTGAAATTTCGCCATTGATATTTGTATTTTTGTGGTGTCCTTATATAGACAGAATGCGTTCCAGACGCAAATATCAATCAAGTGGAAAAAGTATTTCCGATACCATTTTAAACTTTTGCGAGTTGCATCGATAGTACTTATCACCATATCTGATTTGTCGATTATGCCCATTGAAGAATTATAATCTATTACGCATTTTGGCCTTAGAATAAATTCATTTTTTCTTGACTTTTTGGTACTTCTGCAAACTCTTCGTTATGGATAGTAGAAAGCATATAAAATTCCTTTCTGTCAGACCATTTCATTGCCAATAGATTTTCAGATGAGCGGAACACTGCCTCTCCTTTCTTCAATTTATCATTTATCTTCGGCATATCTTTTCGTCTTTTCTGCACTGTGCCACAGGCGTTCGTACCTTTTCGTGGAGTAGATTAAACAATGTGGGACTTGAAAACCAGTTGTCCAGATAAACAGTATGGCCTTTGTTCAGGAAAGATTGCAAAAGCGACATTACAATGTTCCCTGGCTTGCCAATATATGGATATTCGGTAGTTACAGAAGTACTAGCCCCACAATAAATAATTATATCTTGGATATAACCTGTTTTGCAGTCACAAAGAAGGAATGATTTTATCCCAAATCTACTGCGTTTCGAAGGGATATATTGCTTAAAAGACAGACGGCCTTTGTAGAGGAGTAGGCTTTCGTCTATACATAATCTTTGGTATGGCTGAAACGCATTGCTAAATGATGTTCTTAACATTTCCACTACTTCATTTATTTTGTGTAAACGATCAGTAGTGTGGCCGACTATATCCGTAAAATGCAACATTTGCAATAATGAAAAGTAGCGATCCCTACTGATAATTACACTAAAAATATCGCTTCGGAGAAGCTTATCTTTAGACCAGTATTCCTTTAAGGATAGCTTTTGTTTCGCGTCATTAATAACGACGCAGCAATAAAACAATATAATTCATCCACATCCATCCCTTCTGAAACGTCCAAGTAATCCCTTTTAAGCTGTCGACACCAGTATTTGTTTGTTTTTTCCACAATAAATTTAACTAAATCTTCAGAAAAAAGCTGTCGGAAGTAATCTAAAATTCTTGACGAACGACCTAAATTGTTCCCTACTAATCCCGAATGATGTGGCGTAAAACTATGAATTTTTGGACTATGTTTCTTAGATGTCCATTTTATGCAAGAAGGAGTATCAAATCGTACTTCAGGCATTTCTGCTTCTTCGGACTCCGAGGTGCTAAGTACACGTACCGGATTGTTTCTCCTCCTTTTTCGAAATGCTAATAAATATTCATTTTCTTCTTCAGAATCACTTTTTGAAGCAATGATTTTCTTTGTCCATTGTGCTCCTTTCAAACGTTTTACACTCATCCTGGGGGGAACTAAATTCAAATTGTAAAAGTCATACATTCAAAAAATTAACAATATAAACAGACATATCAATTTGTTTTTCGTAGCTTATCTATAAAGCAGCTAACGTAGCTAAACCGTATCCCGACGATTAGAAAAGCCGGGAATTTTAAACACAGAATAGTAAAGTAATGCGTACTATAGAGAGTAATCATACCCACATACTTTACGTGGGTGCCACTAGGCGGCAGTGGTAGCACCCACATAACTTTCTGAGGATGCCGCCAATTGGCGACGGTAGGATCCAGAAAATGTTTAGTGGATGCCGCCAATTGGCGACGGTAGGACTCAGAGAATGTTTAGTGGATGCCGCCAACGGGCGGCAGTAGTACCGAAAGGGTTAATTATTGAAGTTAAGTGATCCAGTGTATAAATGTATGATCCAAATTCAAATAAAACTTTATAATGAGCGCTGACTAATTTTCAATTTCTCTCGTTTCCTCGTATTTGCAATCTAATACACGCGGAAACGAGATTTTTCTTTTCCTCACGAATAATTTATAATCGGCACGGTATTTCCGTCACTTTGAAATCGAGATGCCACTCGCGCGCATTATCGATAGATCGTCCTCGTTTGCAAAACGGGCTTTTTTCGTTTTTCCACTCAAACTCTCTCTCTCTCTCTCTCTCTCTCTCTCTCTCCGCTATCGAGAAAAGGGAAGCTGAGGGCGGTTGACGCGGTGTAAACGCAGGCGTGTAACACACCCGAGGTGGTCGTTGGGGGACGCGCGCGATTACTTACTCCGCGCCGGCGAATTAACGACGAATCACCGATGGGAGAACCGGTTGCCGGTTCGAACGAACGGGGCACGCAGCCTAACGACTTCTCTCTCTCTTTCTCTCTCTCTCTCGGCTTCAAACGGGCATTCCAACGGCACGAGTTCGCCCCGCGACGCGAATTAATGGAAACACGCCGCGGCATGCCGCGTATGCGCTGATAAAGCGGAACGTACGTCTTCTCTATACCTCTCTATCTCGCCGTCGCCAATCGTTGTGCTCCATCGCGTTCAGTACATTAAGCGATTCTTGGTGCAAATATTTTTTGTTTAAAAAAAAAAAAATACTGGAGCAGGAAGTGGAATCGTGCAAAAAATTTTAGAGATTTATTAATTAGGTAGGGAGGTATTTAAATTATGATTGGAATTTGGATCATACATTTATACACTGGATCACTCAACTTCAATAATTAAATAGTATAATGTAATTTATGGTAATGGATTAGAGAAATTAATATATTAATATTTTTATATTATATTATTTTATTAAAATATTTTTATTTTGTATTTGTTTTTCTGTATAACAATTAAAATAATTTGCATATTAGATAAAATAATATAAAATAAAATAAAATAAAATAAAATAATTATAAAATAAAATAATATAAAACAAAATAAAATAAAATAAAACAAAATAAAATAAAATAATATAATATAAAATAAAGTAAAATTTAAATAAAATAATATTGCATAAAATATTATGAGGGAACATCAGAAAACAGCTGATAACGTTTAGGACACATCAAAGAATTAAGGAAAAGAAAGTTAGACGTCATTTTTAATATTAAAATTCTATCAAGATGCATAAATAAAGTATATTCTTGTTTTAATCGATATTTTCATTAATGTAATGATGTAGGATATAGTGTATTAATCTGATTTATATTTTATTGATGGAGAGTTTCCGGTCGAATTAATCGCTATAGGTTTACCTTAAAGGAATGCACATGTTTTTTTTTTCCATGTGTTATTCATGCATCTCGCAGATCGATATACATAATTTGATTTATTCAAAAAATTCTGATACTAAAAATTCTGAAAATTCTGAGCATTCGGGAATTAATTAATTTCAATGATATTCAAAAAAATTAATTTATAGTTTATTACGCGAATAAGATGAACTGTTTCTACTTGGTTCCTCTTCGATTTTTCACGATATATTTCATTGCATTTGAAATTAAGCGATTCCGCATTCACGCGATCGAATTATCGGCTGCGAATTACACGGAAGATACAAGACATGAAGGCACGCATATGATCGATCACAACTACTTTTTTCACCGCTGAATATTTATTTTTAAAGCAGATAACCTTCAGCAATCATAAATACTCTCCACGCGAGATCTTGGTTCGCTCGTTAATGAAGTAACTGGCGCTTCTTCATGTAATACATTATTCCGTTATATCAATAACTTAAGATTAAAATGACTAATTCTTCGACTTGGCAAGAAATTTTAGGAAATAAATTATATATATTGGATTTTTTCTATATATTCCTCTCTCCCCTCTCTCTCTCTCCCCTATATATGTATATTTACAATTATCTCTAATTTCTCGATATACAAATTTAATTTTTCAATAACCTTTATTAGCGTAAAATAAAATTTTATTTAATTGCCATGAATTTTTACAAATATCTTATGTCTGGAAAGTATAAAAATATATTTATTTTTTATAACGGGAGGAGGGAGGATATATAGAAAAAAGAATCAAATAAATTGCAAATTTACACGAATGAGTATTTACTTTACTAAGACCTGGTTTGCTCGATTGCGGCTTTAAGGATTTTCTCGCGATTTCGATAAAAATGAAGCCCGGCTATCCTAAAAGTGATGAGGGTTAATTGGATTTAGTTTATCGGATCTGAAGCGGGGACTTGGAGTTACAGCCTACATTTCGCGAGTGGGTTCGGCTCGCGACAATATAGCAAATTAGGTTGCTTCGCCTCGCCTCTTATAACCCCCGTAGATGAGACATTCCGATGGCACGAGTTCGCCTTGCAACGCGAATTAATGGAAACAAGCCGCGGTATGCCGTACGCGCGTGCTGACAAACCGGAACGTTTGCCATTCCGTGTCCGCGCCTTTCCCTTCCTCCCAGCGATTCCGACGTGCCTTTGGATTAACCGATTTCGTGTTCACGCGCGCACGTGGAAAAGTGTAAAGAAACAGAGACATGGCACCTAATGTCATGCGTTAACATTTGTAACGCGGTTCTTTCGTATCACGAATGAGGATACTTAAATATTTGCGGAATTTTTCCGAAATGTTTTCTCGTAACATTTTTTTATCGTCTTTAGGCGAATCGTTAAAGTAAAAGTGCTCAATATATATTAATTAACATTTGTTTTGTACATTTTTATTATCTCTTATTTTTGGTTTATTATTCAATTATTTAATGGGAATGATTATAATTCTTGAGATAATTTAATAATAATAATCAAGCTTTTAATTATCATTATTGTTGTTATACAATATTTTTAGATAGCAGAAAAATTTACAATTTGATAATTTATTAATAATTTGTTTTAATTACAAAAGATATAACTCTCTTTAAACTAGTATTAGTCTCGATATAATTATTAAGCACATTTCAATTTTATTGAAATTAATTTCGACTTACTGTGAATATTAAAATTAATTTTGATTATTATTTTGAATTTACAAATGAGGGGTTACACACACACACACACACACACACACACACACATACATTTGACAGACTTGAAACTAGATCGAAATTAACGAATTTTTATTGTCGATAAAATTATTAAAATTATTTTATTAAAAAATGAAAAAACATATAGAATAGTCGTTTGAAAATATATTTAAAATTTTAATAAAAAATATTAAAATTAAAGTCTTGGCAGCTATTTTCCCGAAGAGTGTTTTTAAAAACGGCATTTGCGGTATCAGAGATAGCTCCGTCCCTTATCATCTGAAATAAAAGATAAAAATTTTTCCTTAAACTAGGTGAATAAAACTAGACTTGTCGTAGCTGATTTTGAAAATAGTAGCAAAAAAGGTGGTTTTCGATCTAAAAATAGATCTTTTTTTATTTATAAAAAAAAAACTAAGGCATAAATCGAAAATATTCTATGACAAGCACTAGTTTTATTCACCCAGTTTAACGGAAAATTTTTGTTTTTTGTTTCAAATGAGGGGGGGGGGGAGGCAGAGGTATCTGTGGTACCGTTTTTGCAAATACCGTTCGGGAAAATACCTGCCGGGAAATATGAATTTTTGATATTTTTTTATTGAAACTTTGGCGAGATATTCTCAAAAGATTACTTTGCAAAACATATATTTTTATTTTTTAATAAAACATAATTTTACCAATAATAAAAATTTGTTTAATTTCGATATCTAATTTTGACTTGTCAAATGTACGTAATCCGTTAAGAGAAAAGAAGAAATATATATCACTTTGTCAATTTTCTAAAAAATTGTGTCTTTACCAAATATATTACACAAAAAGTTTCTTATAGGAATTTCCTATGAGACTACGAAATAAGACGTCTGATTGAAAAATTAAAGTCACTCCGCGTGTCGTTGTCACAATAACGGTAATTCATTGAATTAAATAAGAAAATTGGTCGCTTGAAGTCGATTAGAGGAGATGATCGTCTCTTGATCGGTGTTTTGTTGGGTGTAAACGTGTCGCCTCTCGAATCGGGTTTAAAAATTCGCTCTCTCGGGTGCCAATAACATCTCGTCGCGGTTTTGTAAAGAGTTAACTTGCCTCAAATTGCCTAACGACTCGGTCTCTCTCGGCTTCGACAAGCGCTCCAATGACACGAGTTTGTCCGGCGACAGAATAAATGGAAAGACGACGGCACGCCGTAGGCACTGATAAACCGGAACATCCGTTCAACGCACCGTCCTATTCACATTACCGCCTCAGCACATTCTACATCAAACGATTTCATCGCAACGCTCGAACGATGCTGTTTTAAAAAGACATAGACTCACGCGTTTCTCCCAGAACTTGGACATCGTAAACTCATCACAGCAATCATTTATCCGTAATGACGATATTTGTGTGTGTGTAATATTAATCTAAATATTTGGCGATTAATTGAATTAATTTAGATTTATATTTTATAATTTATATTTATATTCATATTTATAAATATAAATATAAATTATATTTATTATTAATATATTTATATTTATATTTATAATTCGTATTAATTGAATTCATTTATATTTATAACGTGGTGCGTGAAAAATAGAAGATTGAAAATTTAGAAAAATATATAAAATAAAAAGTAAATTTCCCACCGGTTTGCGCGCGAGAATCTCTTCGGCGCTGTCAAAATTTTGTTCTCTTCAAAATGTAAAATCTCGCACTCCGGCCGGCTTTTCTTTCACACGGCTCTTATCGATAAAATGTAGTTTCTAACAAAACGCCAGATAACTCCCGACATCACCGTAGACAGGCTAACGACTTCTCCGCTTGACTTTAATGGACATTCCACGGCACGATTTTACTCGGCCATTTGAATTAATGGAAACACGCTGGCATCCCATTTGCACTGATAAAGCGGAACGTCCTTCTCGTAGTCTTGCCCCCTTTCTTTCTCCCTCGCTCCTCTTATTCTCTCTCTCTCTCTCTTTTCCTCTCGTCACGTGTTTAGCTCTCTATCAACTATCTGGACGATTTCAAATTCACGTTTCACGTCGCGTCGCCAATGCCGACGTATTAAGCGATTACGCGTTAGCTTCAGCCTAGCGTAAGCAAGGTCCGAGAGCGTGCGTATTAATCGCGTGAAAAGTTTCGCACGAGCGCCCAAAGCGTATCCGCCGCGAATTCAGTTAAAGCGCGAAAATCGGCATGCGCGATTACATCCGGAAAATAAACATTGACGAGACGTGGTTCTGTGTAACGGTTTCGCAGCGCTTACAATTGTCATCGAGGCATCTTCCGGAGGTGTTTTTTTTTTTTCAAGCGGAGGCTTTAATTCAATTGTTACGATTAATTTCTGCATGTATGATATTTTTTTTTCTCTTTTATTTGTATTTTATTACTTAATATTTGGAATAATTCGCAGTCTAAATATTTGGAATAATACTTGGAATAATTCGTGCTGCAAATGATCTATAAACGTCATATATAGGGAGAGATTTTCGATACTCTGTAACGTAATTATTAAGCGCATGAATTTGCAATATCGTTAAATTAATATATTCTTAAAAAAAAAAAAAATTCAATTTAGCAGATGATTTATTCTAAAGAGACTGTCCATGTTCATAAATGCCCAAGTTTATCATCTCTAATTCACTCATTAATTACTAGTTTTACACATATGTGAATAATTAAACTGTTAAATCCATGATTTACTATAATCGCTTGGTATTTTAGCAGATTATGCTAACTGTATATTTACTGTCCGAAAAAAAAAGAAAAAATATACAAGGAATGAAAATTATACCGTTTGTCGCGACTAGGATGCGCGACATTATTTATATACATACGTAGCGAGCAGATGGAGAATGGTAATTCGCGATATCCCGGAATGCCGTACCACACTGGTCGAGAGTCGTCCCGATAACGATCGTCATGACGATTAATCTGGTGGCCCGTAGAAATCGCCAGAGGTGACGTGGCGGGTGGGCGGGCGCTCCGGCGTTAAATTATTTCTGACGCAAATTAACGGTGGCCGGGAGGAGAGCGGATAAAGCGCTTGCGTGCGGGCTTGATCCGCGCGACAGTAGTCGGCAGGAGGAAGCCGAAGAGGAAAGGAAGCGCCGCGAGAGCGAAGGAACTGAAGCGGTAATCCGACTCACCGTATTGTTTCACCGACGGAAGTCACTCTTTTATCATGGCACACTTCCGGCGCCCCCCGGCCACATGGCAGCGCACCGTCCCTGTTTACAAAATATACGTACAAATATGAACATGATTCGAGGAATTGTTTGAGTTCTTCTCTATTTTCATCAATTAAACAAAGTTCTTTATTAATTAAGTGTATAATGGAAAAATTATGTGACATTTTTCATATATAATTATTTGTAATTTAAGGAAATTTTTAATTCTAATTTTAATATTTTATCTTCATATAAAATGTGGCTCGATAAGCGTGAAATATCTTTTATTCTACAGTTTGGCGTAGGAAAAATTCGCTCGAGAATTTCGGGACAAGCACGGAACGTGATGTTTACCGGGAATACGGCGAAACGCAATCGTCTCCCGCGTGGCAATGTCCACCGTGTAATTAAGGTGACCACGTTAATTTTTATAACCGAAGAAGGAAAAAAAAAAGAAAAGAAGGAAAAGGGTCGATGAGAGAGAGAGAGAAAATCGGTGCGCGCCGCCGCCGCCACGTCGCGAGGCGTGCTCGAGCGCGTTTCTGTCGCTTCGCTGGCCTAATTGCGCCCCACGAATTCCGGTAATTATCATAATTGCCCGCCGGCCCCGTCACGCCCGAATCGAGACTCTCCGGTGCGCTCTATAGGCACGGCCGTTGGCGCGATGCGGCCGCAAACATAGCCGGCGGGACCTCGACGATTCTCGCTTTCGCTCTCGTCTTCCTCTCTCGGCATCGCCCGACGCCGCCGCCGATTTCGTGCGTCTTTTGCACTTGGCAATTTCGGAAATGAGTACGTAATTGCCGGATTGGCCCATGTCGCCGTGGCGACGCGCAGGAAAAAGAGCGGCTTGCACATGTAAGCCGGACACTCTCGCGTTTGCTTATGAAACTTTATACCAGAGTCGCGATGAAATTGTTAACGCGCAGCGAGAAGATAATTTCATCGGCAAAAATAATCTGACCTTAAAGACTGGCTTACGAAACAATGCGCAATTTAATTTTATACTGTTGTAAATATTGAAAAGAAGGATATTAAAAAAGTATGCTTTGATTAAGCTCTGTGATGTATATTATAAAATATTAAAAAAAAAAAAAAAAAAACTAGGAGAATCTTACTATAAATTACAGCAAAACGAAATAAATAATAAAAAGAAAAATAAAATAAGATAAATAATAAAATAGCATATATTGAAAATAAAATTCTAGAACTTGGCTTAAAGTAATCCGTCTTTAATCGTGCTGTTGAATTTTTTTTTCTCTTTTAAATTTTCTCATCTTTAATGCACGAAATCAGCGATTTGATTAAAATCTCCAGACCAACTTTGGACAGGAGATTATTACAGCGCCGACAGAAAAAGATATCCTCCACACGCTTATTATTTTTTCTGTCTGGCTGAACCGTAACGATTTGTATAACGCAATGCCGGCTAGATAACGCGCATCCTCCGACGAGGTAGACGAGATTGACATTTGATCCGGGAACGAAAAGTTGCGCTTGGGCAAATGTGTTGGAATTAATTACTCGGCCAACTCGGCTATTTGTACAGCGGAGAATCAAACGTTGCTACGGAATCGATCAATCTATAACCTGTACACGGCGTTCGCCGGGAGTTATAAATTTACACCGGCTATTAAAGGGATCCCCCGAACCTTATCGTTCATTTATAACTGTCTGCTAACGTCTCATTAACCTCCCGCTTCCCGGAACAAAATGCGCGGGAGATAGAGTCACTGATCTCGAAATATCCGCGAGAGCGAAAAAGGGGCGAGGTGGAGGAGGGAGGAGAGGAGGCAGCAAGATGAAGTAGAATAGAGGAAGTAGTGGAGGGAGACAACAGATTCCGAAATGTCTTTGCGTGTGTAGCGACCGGATGTCGCGATAATTAATTAGCAAAGAAAAAAAGGAAAAGGGATATTTGTAGGAGGAAAATCTCTGTCGGTCAAATCTCATCCCGAAACAGACTCGCAGATCTGCAAATGTCTTAAAAATATTGAGAGATGAGTATGTGTATTACATAGAAAATGAATACTTCGATGCGCTCTGAAAATATATGAGTGCGTGTCCGTGTGTGTGTGTGTGTGTGTTGCGCTTCTGTTCATCTTTTTTAGAACAGACGAAAGCGCGCGACGGTGTTTGTGATCAATGATGCCTCATTCTCGCCGGCAAAGCGTCAGCTTGCCAACGTTAATTATCCCGGAAATTAATTACCGGCGACAAATGCACTCGGCGATATTGTTGTGCCGTTCGTTCCCTCGGACACGTCCGGGCCGCGCCGGACACGCCATATCGAGCCCTGCTGCTTTTCCGCAAAGACACATTATAAGTTTTTTTTTTTTTTTTTCACCGGGGGTTAATTTCGCCGGCGATAGCGAAATCCTTTCCCTCCCACCCTCCCATTCCCCGCGCCTCACCTCTCCCGCTTCCACTCCTGCTCCGCCTTTTATTCCAGCACCCTCGGTCTCACCCTCGGTCAGCTCGAACTAAGAGCAGCTAAGAGTCGGTAGGAGCGTCTCTATGGTTAATTAAACGCATAGATCACCTCCTCTCTCTCTCTCTCTCTCTCTCTCTCTCTCGCAATCTCCACCCGACTCTTCCTCACTCTGGCGGACTTCTTCTTCGGCAACCTCACGAATGCGCGCACACTTCTTTCGCGTTATAGGCATGCTTCTTTCTAACAGCAGTGTTGTAAAGAACCTTGGCAACGAATTTTTGACGTACGTAATTGTTAGGTGTTTTTTCTTGCGAGCTATAATTGTGTCAATAAAAGAAATAAAATGTTTTTATTAATTAAAAATCCATAACAGATTCAAGGCGAAATCTCTTTGTAAAGAAAATATTTTTTATGCATTTTGATTAAACATATATATTTTATTTAAAGCATCATCTTTTAATATAAAAATTCAGTTAATCTTGGCGGAGCTTTTAATAAAACCTTGATATAGAATTATTACGAGTCGTGTATAATTATAAATACTAACAGTATTATTTTTTTTCGACACGATTAATTACCTCAATTAAATCGGGATTGTCTGGCTCGATGATTTTCGTGTACTTTGTTTGTCAAATTGCACCGCAAAAAGCACATTTACGCTCGAAACGTCTTTTTACGTGATTTCGCGAAGGAGATCGCACACGATGAACTTCCTTCTCCACGCCCACGTGATGTAAACGAAGAAGAAGAGGGAAAGCTCTGGTATATACCGGTTCTTCAAGAAGGCGTAACCTCGGCCTCAAACTACCGTCCACGCTCATTATCGTTTACGCCGGTATTTCAGTCGTCGATTCGTCACCTCTTCGGCTGTATCGATCGATCGGACCTCTTGTTATCTATTGATCGTATAAACTGATTTGGTATGCTTCACATATAGTATATACATGTATTCGCTTCTGTTATATCGCATTTAATGACGCTTGGAAAAGAAAGAGAAAGAGAATTGATATACTCCGATTAATTATCAATAATGTATTTGTGACTAAATCGTTAAAACTCACCTGAGCGATATTGACTCTATGTAAGTGTTTTTGTTTCAATGATTTCTAGATATAATATTTAGGCCAAAATGATGTGAAATTTCCTTCCCGGAAATTTTGCTCGATGGCCATTCTGAAATTTTTCCGAGTGTTTTTGATTGGTTCCAGGCCGGCCATTTTGCAAATTTTTCTTCAATAAGAAAATTTTACTCAATGCTCATTCTGAAATTTTTTTGAACATTTCTGATTGGTTCCAGGCCGACCATTTTATAAATTTTTCTTCAATAGGAAAATTTTACTCAATGATCATTCCGAAACTTTTTTGAACATTTCTGATTGGTTCTAGGCCGGCCATTGTGTAGAAAATTTTAGTCAATTGGCTGGCCTAGAACCAATCAGAAAAAATTTTATTCAATTTCCCTTGGAGAGAAAATTTTACACCACTTTAGATCATAACTTAAATATTATATCTATAAATTATTGAAAAAAAACACACAGAGTTAATAAAAAATATCACTCAAGTAAGTTTTGATAATTTATTCATAAATATATTATTAATAATTAATCGAAATAAATCAATTCTCTTCTCTTTCTTTTCAAAGTGTCATCAAATATAACGGAGGCGAATATATGTACATATATGCGATAATCTTTTCTCCGAGAAAAATTTTACTTAATGATCGGCCTGGAACCAATCAGAAACGCCAAAAAAATTTCGGCCATCGAGTAAAATTTTTTTCGTAGAGTACATTTTGGAACATAGCCTTAACATGTAAAATTTTATTCGAAAGAAACTCTTCTAAAAAGAATGAAGAGTCAACTTTCGAATTGGGAATATAAATATCGCAGGATGATAAAATTAATTATGGCTACGTAAATTGAACTAAACTCTAAAATAATCGTAATAATAAAAAAATCAAGCCTCCATTAAAAAAAAAAAAAATGTATTCTAAAGTTAATCAAGGTTAATCGTTAACGTGTTATTTTTTTTTAATGTGGATTTTTACTTTGCCGCCACTTTACAATTTCGCGAACAACTTTCATTTTCCTCTTAACCGGAGTAATATTTAAATCGCCGCCGGGGTACCATCGGGGAATAAGAATTGGTTACGTCCCTGCGTTGAAGGGGGTGCCGGCGGTGATGATGGTGTTGGTAAGGGTTGGTATGTATATACGAGGAAACCCGAAGGAGACGGAGGACGAAACGAAGGTGAGGGCGAGAGCGGAGGATATTCTTATGAATCGATGAAAGAACCGCGAGCATGCGCGCCGGAATCTTAATAACTCATGCGATACTACCTTCCTCCACCCCCTTTCTTGCCCCCTCCCCCTCTCCCTCCCTCCTCAACCCCTCTGCCCTTCTCTGGCATTCGCCCTGGCTCGCCCTAGCCTGTTATCCAACCATCCCTACGTTATCAAATGCCCGCCGTCCCTCTCTCCTCCTCCCCTCCCCTCCCCACCCCCACCCCCGCTCCCCTCCTCGCGCCGCGTTTCCCGCAGCAGATATGCCGTCGTAACATACAGGGGTGGCGTAAACACGAGAGCCCAACATTCCTTTTGCGAATTATTTCGTCACAATCGCCGAAATTCGCGCGTGTCCCGTCTCCTAGGCATTGTCAGAGATCGTCGAGCATTTCCCGAGGTGACACTTGAGGAGGCATCTTGCCCGTGAAGGGGGATGCCGTTATCACGCTTCTTCACGATCGACGGTTGTCGCAGGAAGACGAGTATCGCGACGTGACTTTTTCGCGTCGAGAGATAATGATCCACTCCCTTTCGATAAAATGTAGTGAAAAGGAAATTGGATGACAAAAGTATTAGCATGAAACGTTGTATTTATCTCTGAAAATTGATCAGATTTAATTTGATCTCATTTTACTTGGCTTATCTATATTTATGTCGGAGATGCATCTCATCACACACATTTAATATGATATTCTTAAAACAATTATATATTTTGTCAACATATTATTGCTATTCAACAACTTGTATAATAGCTGTAATAAATTTCACTATTTTTGGTATTATTATATAATGTCAACTAAAAAAAAAAAGAAATTTTTGTCAAAGAAATATTTATATCGAAAAAAGCTCATTATATCTAAAAAAAAAAAAGCTCTTATATAAAAAAAAAATTGTGGCAATTAGTTTTGGAACTCACATAAAGATACGTGTATGAAAAAAGAAAGAAAGAAAGAAAGAGACAGAGACTGTTATTGGCGGAGAAGAGACCTCAGACATCTCGCGCTCGTATATTCGACTGCCGGCGACGAGAAGGAAAAGAGCGTGAGGAGAGCAGCACGCGAACAAATTAGCCTTCTATCGAAACAACTTCTCGGAATAGCCGTTACTCAGCGAGGATCGGGACCGTACACACTGCGAAGCGACAGAGGAGAGCGGGTGTCGTATACGAGGAGTCGAAAGCTGGAAGAGGCTGGAGATGGTGACGGAGTGAAGGAGGAGGAGGGAGCGTCGAAGAGGCGAACAAAGTTCTCGCCGACGAAGAAAATAAAAAGTTGCCGTACGAGGCATTTCGAATTTTTCAGTTCGGCGGGAGGGGGAGGTGGGGGCGGTGTGGGACACCTCTTGTATCTGGTCGACCCGTGGACAAACGGGTCGTTCGAACAGGAGTGAATATTTATACGCGGGTCCTGCCTTCGCACCTTTTTTGTCGTCGTCCCCCTCCCGCACTCCCCGCGTTTCCACTTTCGATATCTTCTTGATTACCCGGTCCTAATTAATTCCTCAGGCTTTATCTTTATTTTTTTAACACAAGCCGTGAAGCCGCTGACCACGAAGCGGCGACCGGACCGATCGTTTCTTCGTGTACCAAGGTGAGAAGAGGGATGACGGTCGCGAATCAGGGGTGGGGGGGGAGGGAGGGAGACTATAGAAAAACGAGTATGGTCATCGACTTCGTCAGGAACGTCGTGAAGACGCGACGGGCCACTACCAACGATCGCGTGGAAAGCATTACACATTGATATGATCACGGGTCGTTCATCATAAATTCTCTTAGAGCCTCGCGATGGAAATAGCTATTTTTACGTATGTCAATCGTCTGCGCACGCGCATTCTCGAAGCACTTGAAATAATAAATAATTACTGTCGATAAATTTCTGAAATATTTATAAAATTTTTGAATAAAAAAAAAAACTAGAAAATTGTGATCGTTATTCTGGGTTCCACGAAGAGGTGAAAATGAAAAATAATTGATAAGCTCATTTGTCAAAGTGTAATCTTTTCGAAAGAGTTTTTTTAGATTGTAAAATATTTTAGCGAAAAACAAACGCATGACTATCGAAATTATAATCAATTTTTTCTTAATAACTTAACGCAAACTAATATCCTTTACCTTTTCCTTGGATCGTGTAGGCGTCATAGGTGACGTCATAAAGAGAGGTAGGTCACGGCCAAGCCGTCGACTTCGACGAGCGGTTTCGTCCGCAGCTATAGAACGCAGGTCGAACGTTGCACGTGTCATACGGGAATATCACATGTGAATCTTTCCTAACAATAACAGTTATTGTCCTTAGAAGTAATTCACAAAATAACAAGTGTAGTACATACTTTTATTAAACCGACCGATCAATTGGCACTGAAGGCTTCTCAATCAATCAGTTAATGGGTAACATTTGATCAATTATCTTCGGATGCGATGGACACAATATTTGCACTAGCGATATTAGCACTTAACTATTTTCATTTCGCACAAGATTAATTCTTCTGCGATCGATTGATACATTACGACTGCACTGAATCTCATAAGCAATTAAATACGCGATTTAATTATTTAATTATCACTTTTTTTTTCTTTTTTTTGAAAAAATTTACCGATATCCTTATCACGAAGAAATGCCCGAGAATATACTCGGTAAAGAAGTAATGTTTAGCAACCGGAAAAATAATGAGGACGGTAATATTGATGGTACGATCTTCTTGATAAGCGTGGTAACGAGATATAACCGCGCGCGTCTCTACGTATCATTTTTAAGCGCCGGAAATGAGTTATTAGCGGATGCGCGGCGCGCATTCAATTGTCCTGATTTGGAAACCTCTGATCTGGCTTGACCCCCGCCGCCCCCTTCTAGAGCGACGAATTTAAGTCGCCGCGCTCTTCCGTGCCGCTGGTCATTACTGTCGGCAATTTCTTTCACAGCGAGAGAAACCGTCTGATAACGTAACGTCATGTTTGGATTCGTAATCGAATTACTGGCTCACACATCGGCAAGATATTTTTCGCTTTCAAAATTATTTTTCGCGCAATCGATTCGAAATTACTTCCCCCTTTATCTGCTTCACGTTCTCTCGAACGAAATAATTTTATACGACTGACGGCGGAAAGAGGCTCCTAAAATCCTACGACTGCCTGTCAAACGAAATGTAATTTATTTATAAACTTTAATTTTTTTCACTTTCGACGCTTACACTACTCATTCCCCGATTATCTCAAACGCGAAAATCCAGGGAAGGTGCCGCTAAGCCGCGCGCGGGCCGCATGCTTTAAATTAGACTTTAATTAATTTACACGATCACGATCGCGCGCTTTTATCAGATTCGCGACTTGAAATTCCGAGGACGACGGCACTTTACGGCGACCTAACGAAGCCCCCACCTGCCCCTACCAGCTTTGTCCACTCTGGTAATTTTAATCGGGTGAGACGCTTTCTCGCGAATTAGACAGAGGGGGGAGGGGGGAGGATTGCGAGGAAGAGAGAGGAAATTTGTGGGATGGGAAGGTGAGAAAAGAGTTGCCGCTCGTAAAAGACCTTCGTATCGAAGTGTCGTCGCGCTGGCGGAGTCGCTTGGGAACGCCGGGCACGATCAAATGAATCAACAGAGACAATTAATAGCCCGGCGAGGGCCTTGGAGGGAACGTCGGGACGCCGTCATGCCCGCGAAGCGAGGGTGTGGACAAACAGATCTATCTACATGATTGTACGCCGAGCACACATTCTGAGAGAAGAGTGTCGGAAAAGGCGAGGGGCAGCTTCGTAATCGGCGCGATTTAATTTGCATACGACGATACACGACGACGCTGTATATAAATCTGAAGAATCTGAATTATTTATAGGAAGAATAATATAAGAAAAAAATTATGGAAATTTTATTACGTATGAAAATATTTAAAAAAAATTTTTTTAATTATTATTTTTTTTTACGAAAAAATGGCGGCAAGAAATTAGGCTTTTTTACTTTCTACGCGTTAGATATTTCTTATGATCGTGTATTGACATTGTATGCATTTTACAACTTGAAATATTATCGAGGATAATTTATCATAGTCTCCCCAGAATGCCAATACATGGACAACAAATTTATCCGTCTATTAGCTGATAAATACATTGCTGTGAAAGTTGAAGCTGACATAAATTCTCCATCAACACTCAGTACATTGAGATATAATCTCGCTTGTATCACTTGATAGCTACAAGTAGAGGCTTAACTATAAAAAATTAACGCCACTTTGTTGATTAGATGGAATTACATTAAAAGTTTGCTGTATCGCATAAGCAGATCTCTTAGCTTTCATTCATTATTAGTAACGTGTATTTATAAATTTGCATAAAAAAAATATATCACAAAATAAATTAAAAAAAAAAAAAATCAATCTCCGTCGTGACAATACTTGACTTATCGTTATCATTGTCAAGTGCCCGGGGCTTCCCGTTACGGGGAGAGCGCCCGATATACAAATACGCAAATCCGTGGGCGTCAACGGGCCGCGGAAGGAAAATCTCTGCTCATTTAACGAGCCCAAGGGTTCAACCCTTCCGACGTTTCCACCCTCCGACAATATTTAATGTATGTTTTAAGCGTAATTAAATGGCAGAGGGTTTACCGTCTGCGACTACCGGCCGCCCTCCCACGCAAATTATCACATTTAACCCCCTCCTTGCCAACCACCTCATCCTATCTGCTCGCCCCCTTCCCTCCCTCCCTTCCTCCCTCCCTCCCTTTCGCCCCCTGAGTCTCTCATCGAGCCACCCACCGACGGTATTTCGGAGCGGCCTCGTAAGTCATAATGTACTTTTCATTAGCTCCGCACCCCTTTCGCGACGCACATTCAGTCCGGGAATATTCATCGCTTCTCGCAACCCTTCCCTTTAGAAAATTTAGCACTTTATAGCTCCTGCGGAGCACTCAACAGGTTTTAATTACCGCCGCGACACCTCATCGACAAACTGGTTATAAATATATCACAGTCTGTATTATAAAATATAATTTTTTTTTTAGCTTAATAAAAGCGTTTTATAATGGCAAATTAATTATTTTTATTAATAAGGAATTAAAAATAAATAAAACGGTTTGAATTTTAGCGAGAATTTTAGAAAATTGCAGGAATTATTTTTTTTTTTTTGGTATAATTGAAATATTAAATTAATGATATATTAAATTCTATTCAAAGAGTACATTTAAATTTAATTTCCAAAGATAGCTCGTTTGGAGGAAAATTTTATTAATAAGAATTATTAATAAGAATTTATTAATAAGAATTTATAGCGAATTGAAGAATTATAATAAAGAAGCTTATAATAATAATTATAATTATTTTGTAATTTATTTACAACAGCATTTCTACTGATTATATTTCAACTGATAACGTTGGTTAAGAAATAAATTGCAAATTATTAGTATTTATCACAGCGTTGCATTTTCTAAATTAGCGAGACACCACCTCGCTGCATCACCCTTCGCGATTCGGTAAACCCCCTCTCCCTGATCCTCCAAAGCCAAGAATAACCCTTGCTTTGCATCTCACCTGTTGCTCGACAAGCCAACCCTCGACACCCCCGATACCACCGGTGCTTGAGCGCGGGTGGCTAATTAAAGAGTCGGGCGGCGGCTGGTTTCGCGGCTGTTTAATACCCGGCACCTTCCGCGCCCTCCGAGCAACGAGTCCCGTAATCCTCCTCCACCTCCTCCCCGTCCTCACTCGTTTGTTCTCTCATTCTTCTTGCCATGGGGGATGGGATCGTGACATTCATTCCCGGTCTTTGTTCCTCTCCGTTTCACGAGCCTCGAGAAATTAATTAGCGACTCCGGTTAAACAGGGGCGGGCGGCCGGCAGCAACTCTCATTTAGGGGATGTTTATTTTAATTTCAGAGACCTCACAACGCGGTCTCCTCTCTCTCTCTCTCTTATCCGAGCTGATTCTCGAGAGGCTGGTGACTTTTTTATTACTTAATTAACTTCTTTCTACCCCCAAGATCGCGTCTTTCTTTCCTTCTACGTCACCGCTTCTCCAGCGGCAACGCGACCGACGTACTTCCCGCAGAGCGCGCACCCTCTGCCGCTTCTTCCATTTCCCTTAACGTCGTCTTGAAAGAGTAACTCCTTTTAACTAACTTGAAATTTTCTTTTCGAACGGAGACTTGCAATTAAATATTCGCTCGGTTGATTTTAACACATAATGACATTGTACTTTATTACTTTGTATAATGTCATCATTTTATAAAAATACTACAATATAAATGCAATATTTAATCTTGATAATATATGTCATAAGATATTTTCGTGTCTTATGCATTTCTCAACACAAATTTGATTTTAAAAATTGCAGCAATGAATATTTTGATGAATACAAATACATTTAAAAAATAATAAGTAAAAAAATATAAAATATAAAATAATATAAAATAAATATAAATATAAAAAATAAAAAAAAATATAAAATAATAAATAAATAAGAAAAGAAAGTTTTCTAAAGAAAAAACGGGATTATTTGAACAACTTCGTCGATACATCAGCGTTTAAATTGCTACGAGGAACAGGTTTCGCCAGAATTCGTTAAGAGAATGCGCAGCTTGACACGGATCTTACGAAACACGTAATTTCTGTATAATTAAAAATGTAATCAAATTGTTCCATACGGCGGTAATTAGAGATCTCGTATACCCGGCAAACGAATTAAACATCGATCATGATCGCGCAGCACGTCGGACGAGGGCAACCGATCTTCGAAGAGTCGCATGCGTGCTCGCTTCTCGACGAGCTCTCTCTCTCTCTCTTTCCCTTGACGCAGTTTGGCCGCAATTATTTCCTCGTTATTTTTCACCGTGCGAGCGACTCGCGACCCGCTGCCTAATTATCGCCGTGAAGATAATCATCCCGATGGACTCCGACCGCCTGCCGCCTCCCTTCCCCCTCCTCCTTCCCCCCCCCTCTTTCCTCCCGCCGCCGCCGGGCGACCGCCTCGTCCTCAAGAGAGAGAGAGCCTCGGAGAGAAGAACCCTATGATTATAATACCAGTATCGAATACGAGTCCCGGGTTAGCGCGAGCGAGAGGTAGAGAGAGAGAGAGAGAGAGAGGACGCGAATCGTTTCTCGCGAAATTGCTTACGGCTCTCCGCATTTCTGCACGTGAAATCCTCTCGCAACGCGGTCGGGGCCCGAGCCGGGTGCCCCGGTCAGGGCCGGGAACGCTCTCTCTCTCTCTCTCTCTCTCTCTCTCTCTCTCTCTCTCTCTCTCTCTCCCTTGCGTGCCGCGGTACTTGGAGAGGACATAGCAAATTAGGTGTTAGAGAACCGCGAATTTACGAGGTGACTTTTTTACACGAGCGACGTTAAGGTAAGGAAAGTCTCGCCGAGAAGGAGGCCCGTACATTTCGAATCTTTTCTCCCGCCCTTGCCGTCCGGTCCTCTTTCTCTCTCTCTCTCTCTCTCTCTCCTTCTTTCTTTCGTTGAATATATTTTCGCGAGAGAAGCGTGTTCCTAGAATGTAATTAGAGAGTAATGAGCTACGGGATTTAGCGAGGTTCTCATTGGGTTTAAATATGCATCGACGCGTCGATGTTGTCAGCAATTGATTTCTGTTTTAATTATTAAAGAAAAAAAAGAAAAAAAATTAAAATCGTGAATGCTTTTCGCGTATGAATTATATTTTTGAAATGAAAAAAATGTAGAAGGTATTTTTATTTCATCTACAAATTAAACTTTAAAAACAAATTTAACATAGGGTATCACGATTGTAGATAACATGGATATTATCTGTCTCGTTTTTGTTTGTGCTTCTATGGATATAAGTATTTCAATTTACTTTAGAAGAAGTAGAGATAAAAAAGATAACATGGAATGTAAAAATAAGATATGTCTGTTTACTAATTTAATTTCTCAAGTAAGTGGTATCCTAAATATTTTCCAATCTGAAAGCGAAGAATTTTATTGTAGGAAAGTAACGAATAAATCAATTAATTTGAGTAAACCTCGTTAATGTATTAAAATCGTTTAAACGAAGCATGATTAACGAGGGGTTTAGCAGTAAAGCTTTTAACCTCCGTGACACCGAGACCGGAAGTTGGCCTAATTAATTTCGGCCGTAGGAAAGAATCCCTCTGACGGGGGTTAGCTTTGCAATTAAGAAAACTGCGGGTAAGAAGGTGACGAGGAGGAAGAAGAGTAGCTGAAGGAAGTCGGCGGTAGGAGGGGTGGGGGGGAATCGGGATTATTTCGTTATGTCTCGCGGCGAGCCGGGTCGTCCGGCAATTAGCTGTCCTATAATTATCTCCCTCAGTCTTATTAGCTCATTCCACTCGAAGCAACGTTCTGTTGCGTTGATTAGGGAACAAAGTAATATCCGGTAACAAAGTGCAATATCTCGACTACGTCCCGCTTATCGAGCTGATATTTCAGCAAACAAATAAAAATATTTAATCTTAAGCTGTTTGTGTGCGAAGTAAATAGAAATTAACGCGAGATAACTATTTTTCTTGTAATTATTATCAGCTGAAAAAATTAAGAACATTTAAATGTATAATTTATATTCTACATATTTCACATTTAATATCAAATTTAATTATCTAATTTTAATTTTTTTTTTTTTGTAATTATTATATCATGAGTTAAGAATTTTATACAATCACATTTATATAATGTTCATAGTTTTTTGTAGATATAGTGTGAGAGACGCGATAAAAATGACAGAAATAATATCTAAAATATATTTTTATATCACGTGTGTATTTTCTTTTAAATCAGATAGAAAATCGCAACTTTGGACTGATTAGAATCAGCTGATTGTCTACTATATTCTTTTCTTCTTGAATTATTCTTTTAATATCGTTAATAATATTTTTAAAAAAATTATGTTTTATAGAAATAAATATTCAGAAACAAAGATTTAAATGATGGATTAAAAAATGTACTAATGTAGAACAAATAGAATTCTATTGTTTAATTTTCTAAGCTTATGTAATTTATTTTTGTCGATTTGTCATTGAAATGTAATAAAATTTTTTTTCTCGCATTTCTATTCTCTCACGTTGCCTCTATGCTTTGTATCCAGTTATGTGCGCCAGACAAAAGGAAAAGTCTTTTTGTTTTATACATGACTTTTCAAAATTATCTAATCCTTGAAATCTTGAATAAAGGAAGCTGGGCGCTGCATGCCTATTTTTATCTTCACGCTCATTAGGATAGGTTCTATTTCATATCCTTTGTATTATACGTCCATACGACAGCTCGTGAAACTATAAATGCCGTTGGATTCCTTGTTTTCTCTCTTTTTCTCTCTCTCTCACTCTTTTGGCAGCAGTAGAAACTGCCAACTTCTCCAATTTAATTCTATATCACAGATTTCTATATATTATATAAAAGTCCGTGTCCTATATACACATACACGCACACTGTGGTTGAATAATAACGCATCCATTATAACGAAATTGATTCGAATTTTCTTGATAAATAGCGTAAATATTCGTTTAATTAGCCCGTAATTTACGAGTGATTTATTTAATGAGTTATCTAATGATCCTTTAGTTATTTATTTTTTCTCCAACTTACTTTCTGCGTTATTATTGTTATTTTTTACAAAATCGTATCTTTACAAAATTTCTCTATTGATCAGAAAGTTAACTTTCCCACGGCGCGCGTATCAACTGGTCGATCCCGCGGTACGTATTTATCACTTTAATTCTCGACGTTGGGTCAAATTTCGCGGTGTCGCTTAACAATTAGCGCCGATACATCAAACCTCGCTCACGCCATTAATCTTCATCAATGGCATCAGCATTCCTTCCTCTCTCGATACCTCCGTTTTGCCGTCTTTGCCTGCAGCTTGATCGAACGCGGGCATATCGTTTAAGCTATGTCATCTGAAAATCAGGCAGAATCAGATCATTTAATTTATCGATGTAATTATATAATTTTTATTACGATAGTTTTTTTTTTATATTTTCCAATAAAAAAAAAATTTGACCTCTTATCTATGTGGTGTGACATGGAATGGGGCACATCGAAATTGAGTCCCTCGCTAGTCAGATTATTATTTTTTTTTATTAAATCCGCCTGGGGAGATTCTGGCGACGATGCGGAAAACTATCCTGCTCCTTCTTCAATCACGGTGGAGATTTTGTAGGGATCACGTGTTGCCACGTGAGAATGCGTGTGTCCCGGCGAGGAGAGCCGAGCGGCGTCGTTGTGCGCGGTTGGTTTAAGCGCGATTAATCTTCGTTAAGTAAGCAAGCAAGCGAGCCCTTCCATTCCGTGCGAACGCCCCGCGCACGGAGAAACGCGCTCCCACACACACACACACACACACACACACATATACATACGCATAGGCAGCATCGACACCTCGCGCGTATGGTGCACCATGAGTAGCGAGCCATCCCGTCCGATCCCTCCCTCCTCCCCCCCTTTCTTACGCTCCTTTATGCGCCGTCTCTCTCGCTTCATCCTCCGTTTCTTTCATGTCGTATCTCTTCCTCCGCGCCCGTTTAGTTATGCCAGAGTCCCGGTGTATACACACACCGGAGCGCTGATTAAATCTAAGTAATTAAGGGAGTTAACCTCGACTTAACTTGACTTAACGCAGTCACGCCCGCTTGCCCACCCCTCATATTTACGTCGTTTACACGCGCTTTACATTGTTCCAGTAGAGAAAGAGAGAGGAAGGAGGAGGGAGGGGGAAGCGCATCCTTGTCCTTCTTCATCATTTTTTTTTTTCTTTTTTTTTCCCCTCCTTCGCTCTTCTTTGCAGCCTCATGTACGCACGATGCTCGATTCACGGTTAATTGCTATGCACCGCTAATTACACAGCTCGTGCCCGTTGGGGAAAAGAGAGTGCGCGCCGTTGCGGATGCAAATTAAACGCGTGGGCTGCCAATCGCGTCAGAGTGTGCGCGAGCAGCGCAAATTGACTTTGTTGGCCGAGGGAATGGCGATTGGGCGTTGGTTAATTAGGGTCTCCGTGGTTTAGCGGACGTGATTAGTGTCCGTCGGGACGCGCGCGTAATGGCCGCGTAAGATTTATTTCCGTCTCGCGTGGCGTGTGTGACACGCATTGAACGAGCTTGTAATATATAAGGCCGATTGTGCAAGTTTTTCCGTTTGTGCTGATACTTTCTACCCCTACAGTCACGTGAGGATATATAGCTTTTCGTCCGCGTGATTCAACAATTAGTTATACATATTTCGAGAGAGAGCTAATAATAAATTCGGTATATGGCGAATTTTCTGGTGCATCGATTTATTCATTAATTTTTATAATATAAAATTTATTAAGGCGAAGCATATGTATTACATTGTTTTTTTAACGAGATTTTTTTTTTTTTTTTTTTTAAATCTGACAATCGCGAAAATGCTAAAAGAAATGTCAATCTGGTTAAAAGAATTGTTTACTTTAATTTTCTTGTATTTTCTTTCTTTCTTTCTCTCTTTACCTCACCATCTACCTTCTCACCATTCTCATCGAGTTCTTTCGCGAATTCTCAGCGAGATTTTTATTAACCATACGTCTTCCTAGAAGCAGCGTCCATCTGCGCGGCTTAAATAATTCGATCGATCAATTTGTGCAAAAAGACGCGCATTAAACCAGTCGGGACCCGACCGTGTCGTGTCTATTGACACAAGCGTGCCCGGCGTCAGGTCAGCAACAACGCATGGCTCTCTCGCACGCGTGCACTTTTTCGCACGACGCGAGGCGTCGCGACGCGCATGGGTTCCGCTTGCGTTCGAGCATACAGGAGGAGAGGTGCCTTGCCTAATTAACCCGGTCGGGTATTTCCGTCGCGTGACGTCACGTGAGCCAGTTCGCCTGGCCCGCGGCCAGCTTTTCCCTCCCCCCACCCCTTCACTATGTTAAACTATAAACCATATTTTCACACCCACGCAACACAATTAGCCCGCGCCCCTCTCATAACTCGCAGAATTATAATATCCACGAAGATGCGGTTGGTGCTCAGCCGTCGAGATGGTGATGCGCCAAGCATCGTGTGCGAAGGTAATGCGAATGTGCGGGTGGTGGCGATGATGCCGTATGTAAATTTTCAACAAAGCGCTGAAGAAACCACGATGTTAAAGAGATAAGAGGTAATATCGCATTTTTTTTACTTTGTAGGATTTAATTTTCTCATCTCAATAATATTTCATCGACGATATTCATGTTTTTATTAATACGATAACTTAATAGATAAAAGAAGATTGTGAAGAGAATATAAAAATGCGCGCCATCGTCTTATGTATTTTTTTTGCATATATCCGGATCTTTATTCGAAAGACGATTTTGTGGAATTTTTTTTGAATTTTCCCTCGCGGTAATTCCCAGCGAGTTCGCGCCGCAGATTTCGTCGTAATCTCACCTACGCCTTCCCACTCTCTGCCGCGCGAATACCAAGTTTCGACTGCATTCGCCTCCCCCTGCGCTCCTCGCTTCGCCGTCCCGTCGACCACCCCCGTCGACGAGACCTCGAGACGTAAATACGAACGCGCGCGCGAGAGAGTCCATAAGCGCCACGATCATTTCGCGATTTCGCGAAAATTCCCCGATTTTTCTGACGCAGATGGCAATCTTGAATTCTGACACTAATCAGTATTTTTTTTTAATAAAAGACTGAAGAGAAATAAATATAAAAGATAGAGATTTTTAATAAAAGACCTGAAAAGAAACAAATATAATAAAGAAATAAATAAATAATTTTATTTAATTATTTAATTTATATAATTATTTAAATATTCAAGAATACTTTTAGAATACATGTATAATTTTGAAAAATACTTTATATGAAAATACAATATTATATACATATAATAAGAGAATTATAGTATATTTAAAGGTAATATGGAATAATAAATGCTACATCTTAAACAAATGATACTTAATAAAATACTTTATTGATATGAGGGACTTGACTAGAAAATCTCTTACATTATACACTGATTTATCCTCTAACGTTCCATGACATCTTGGTTCACTCAGGCCAAATCCTGATGGAGATTGATGGATTCTAATGTGTCTCTTTCGTCTAGATTTTCTTACTTTATATTATTTTCATTGCATCATTGTATTATGACACACACTAACTCATTTCGGTTTTCTTTGGCGAGCTTTCCCAGTTGACATTGGCTTACCTCCTACATATAACTTATTTCGCTTTGCACTAATTTTCACTAGTCTATCATCAAGAACTAGGAAATACTATATCATTTTATTAAATTAGATCTAAATATTAATATATAAAAATCGATTTTTTACACTGTCTAATAAGTGTTTTAATTTTTTCTTGATTATTTTTTTATATTTAATTTAATAACTTGTCTTTTGCATTATAATCTCCCTTGTAAGTAGAAAAATATTTTTTGTATTTTTCCTCGCCATTTTTTGTCGATAACTTTTATAAGAATTTTATGTATTTATGAAAAATTATTAATGGAATTTCTCGACAATTTTCTTTATTGCTAAAATGTTTTATATTTTGCTTAAAAGATACTTAAGCATAATAAAAAATTAATTTAAATTATTTTAAATTAATTTAAATTAAAAATTAAAAATAAAAAAATTAAAAATTATTTATTATAAGAAAAATAAAATCAGCATGCCATGATCATAAAAAAACAAAAAAAAAATCGATCGCGTAGGATTCGCAAGGATCATGGCAAACAATAGAAAATAATATTATTGCACTTTAGGAAAAGCCATTGGAATAGTTGCTCTACCGAAATATAATGAATGTTTTAAACTAAAAAATTCTAGAAGCATTGAGACAATTTGTTTTACATTTTACATATTCGTAATTACTGTTATTTTTCATAATTGTAAAATTATAAAATTAAATTCCCTTTTTATGCAATGGCAATTTTATTTGATAGCAAAATTTTGATTTTAAACTTGTTTTCACTCCTATCTGGCGAGAGTAATATTATCTGTCGAATGAAGGTTTTTAATTTTTAACTTTGGAAGTAGACAGTGATCGGTAAGCTTTCACTCGCTTTCAAAATACAATTAGAATCAAATTAAAAATTAAAATACAATCCGAGCTGCTTGCTTAAATCGAAACATGGTTAGCAAAAATGTGAATGATGAAACGTTCGTCGTGGCTACCAAAAAACTTACACAAAAAAGATTGAGAGAGACAGCAGAAGACGACGAGATCTAGTTCCCCTTCCTCTTCGGGAATAGAGAAACGCAAAAGAGGAGCAAGCGTGCCCTTCGAGTCCTTTTGAAGGAGCGGAGGGATCCGCCAATGAGAGGAAAAGACGCTGGAGGGATGCTGAGAGTTAGGAAGGGAGGGGACGGAAGTAAGTATTGATTCAGATTCAGCTAGTTAGTTATGCTCGGAGTCGGCACTTACCATCCCCCTCCCCTCGCATTCACCTTTGGCCACTTCCTACTTCATCCTTTTCGTTCTCAGATCTTCGAATACCCTGCTTGAAAGGGCTGGCCGGCGAGCAGGCGGGAAGATGCTCTGGTTGCGGAAGGTAAAGGAGGGAGAGAAAAGGAATGCAAAGTGAAGGTGGAGCATGGAGAGAGGTGTGCGGAAATCCGTAGGTGACAACCTATCAGCTTATCTCTCTCCGATTTCGTCCACAAACTGTCCCTTCCTCCCGCGCCACGGGACTTTCTCCTTCTAGCGTCTTTCCTCGTTTAGCTTTTCGTTCTCCATTTGAGTGGCTATCGCACCGAATCTCTTTGTATCCTCATGACAACGGGATGGATGCACTCCGAGCGCAAATGGATGCGCGATAATGTAACGGGTCAACGTTTCGCGAGAGAGTGGACGAACGCGCTTCTTTCTTCTTTCGAGGAGTGCGCATTGACAATCACGCGTTTCGCGAGAGGATAAGATAATAATTCTTTCTGAATATTAATAATTTAGAGAAATGTAGATATGTAGTGTTGCTTTGAATGAAATAGTGTCAAAGTTTTTAATGAAGAAATTTTGACAAATTATATCTTTATTGGTAGTATCTATCTTTAGAAGGAAAACATTATTAAGTAAATCATCAGCTGTTATTTGTCAATTTATAAGTCTAGATTGTCACAGCGTTTATATTCTAAAATATCAAAATATATAATAATAATAATAAAATAAATAATATATATAATATAATAAAATAAAATATATAATATATAATAAAATATATAATTATATAATAATATATAATAATAAAATATATAATAATTGCATAAAATTGGATAAAAATAAAATCTCGTGCCGACAATCTATTCAATTGTCCTAATTTATGTGTAATATAATAAAATTTTATTTTGCAAAATTTAAAATATCAACAACGCAAAAAATGACAAGCACAACTTTTCGTATGATTTGATAATTGAATTGAGCAAGACGTGCGCGCACATAACTCACTGAAGTTTTGATCGCCACTCTTTCAAGCCAATAACAGAGAGTAACGCAATTTTTCAGGCGTCGCATCGTAACATTTTTTTTTTTTATTCATATTCGTTTTTCTCACATTCCATTCTCTCAAAGCTCTCGTAGCTTTGCGAGCGTCTCCATCTCACGGAGTTTTCTGCAACCAAGGCGTCGCGACGCCTTCGCGGCTAATAAGAGACGCCACCGGACCCGAGACGCTTGCACTCGCGTCGCGGCGCTCGCTGCACGCGGATCTTCGCACGCGAAACTTAATGTGCGATATAATAAAGGCGGGTCTTGGCTGTTGTGTGCATCTTCCAAATGAATTATACATTATATTTAAATATATGATATATTTTTACATAAATAATCTAATCGATATCGATCAATGCATACATATTGATTTTATAATTAAACTTTTGTAATTTTTTACGATTTTACAAATAATGATATAAATCTAATTTGAGAAGATAATTTATTGGAATTTTGTATCTGTTATAAAATTTGTCTTAAGTAATATTACTCTCTTTCCCTCTCTCTCTCTCTCTCTTTCTCTCTACATACATACATACACATACATATATACATACATAAAGTAATCTTTTATGAATGAAGTCATAATAAAATATTTTTCTTCAGTCAACGTTGAAGATCATAGATATATGTTTGACTAATAGTACAAAAATAATTATATATCTATTATGTAATAATTTAATTTTTAAATTATTTGTTAGTTTTGATACTCAAATAAAAAGTTACGGTAATAAAATCAATAACAATGACAATAGGCTCAGAGTATTAACGATACTAGGTGAGGAAACTGATAAATAAGAGTCGAAATGGGGTTTTTAGTGTGCAAACTTTTTGTTATTTTGATTTCACTGGCAAATGTGTATTAAATATATGCGCTTTGGATCGTTTTTTTTTTTTTTTTTGGTTCCATTCAGCATAGATAACAAAATATAAAAATCAAATTCGCATTCAAACCTTAAAATTTTGATTTTAGACCATAGCAATTAGTATTGCGCACCTATTTGGCTTTGAATACGAATTTAATTTTTGTATTTTATTATCTATGCCGAAGGTGGGAAACGGTTCAAAAACATAGGAGTCGGTAAATATATTTAAAATATATATATATATATATATCAAGTAAATATATTTATTAATGAAATCAAACAACAAAAAATTTCTGCATTAATAATCGCTCCTCGGTTCTCATTTGCCAGCTTCTTTACCTAGTACTGTTAATAAAAAAAAAATAGTTTTTTCTACGGTTAATTTTTACAGGTTACGGTTTGAAATCTTTCTAAACAATTCAATTAGCTACAGTTATACAACTTTAATTGATTAATGTGGCGCCTAATAATTTTTTTAGTATACTACCTACGAAATGCCGCTTCATCTAGCAAAAATGGAACAATAGGTGTCGGAATTTAGTGACTTTTACTTTCTTGACTCTTAAATTTCCTTTCTTTTTTTTCTATTATTTTTTCTTCTTTTGTGTTTATAATATACTATACTTTTTGTACATCTCTTATGGCTTTCTTTTACTCATCTATTTACTATGCAAGACTTTGTTTTTATTTATTAGTAAATATTTATTCGACTTGAAATAAAAATTCCTGAAACCTGAAAATTCAATTTTTAATAAAATTAAAATTTAATTAAAATTTAATTTTCATAAAAAACCATACACATACACCGATTTTATGTGATATTTTATTGTCCTTTTAGCAAATTATTTGGGCGCGTGCCATAATTATTATTTTATTACAGAAATCCGTAAATTAACACGGAGAATAAATGGAAATATAATAATATTTAATCAAACACTAAAAGCATTTAACAAGTAACCTTGATAACGCGCGCTCATCGATTATAAAAATTCCTGTGTTCCACTTTTACACATCATATGTACATATCGGTATATATGTATATCGTTGCTACGACATTTATCTCCGGCTATGGTAAAAAATAATTTGACAGAAAAATGACGCATATTATTGACGACATCCTTATTTTTGCCCGCGCGCTTATTCTATCTTCTTTATATGTATTTTTTTCTCGATCTCGCATTAATTGATCCTCGGTGATTTATATAAATAGAAATAATTAGGTTTCTGCCTCTCTCGATCTCAAATGACTTTATTTACAATCGCGAATTTAATTATTCCTAGCATAGAATCGTACGTTGCTTACGCTATATCGAGAGCCTCGAGTGAACACTGTCTCCTCAGGTATGCTAATTTACGTTCCAGGTGAGAGAGATTTTTCCCGTTCACATCATGCGGTGTGATTTATATCGCACGGAATGCACTGCGCACCACTCGGCTTCTGTTTCTCTCTTTCTCACTCTCATTTTTCCTCATTTCCTTAATTGCAGTCGCCGATTGCAATAGTAAATATCACTATCGTGAAGCATTCCATTACTGCTCACTGGCATCCGTCACGTCTCTCTCGGGTCGATCGTTTCGTATTTTTATGCCGAGCTCGTTGATCTAATTTCCTTAGCAAGAAACGCCGATATTGATTGCGCTTGCACGCTGCAGTCCTCAGTTGTGATTCATGTGTCGCTCTTGGCTTCTGTTGTAAATTCTACCATTCATTTAATAGCATATTTATTTCACCTTGAATATATCTCATATATTTTTACTTTTAATATATTTCATATATTTTCACCTTTAATATATTTCATACATTTTCATTTTTAATATATTTTATATATTTTTTAATAATATTTATATCAATTCTCAATATATTTACATAGGCACATTCCTCAGCCATATTTTAATTACATTATTTAACTACATTTTTTTAGGCATAATTTAATTACAGCATTATTTAATAAAACAAATAATAATCGTAAATGAATTTTTTTAATTTAATGAAAATTATTTTTTTTTCACGTGCAAATGATTTTAAATGTACGGCCTACAATTAATCGCACTGACGTGATCGTTCGCCTATCTACGATTCGGAATTGATATCGGCGCGAAATCATTACTGTCCGCGAACTATATATTGGCTGTAATTTGCGTAACGATAACAATCGGCTTTAAGTGGAACAATAGGCTGCCGTGACGGTAATTAGTGCCACGTACTGTCTGGCGTGATGACAATTGTGGCGGCAGCAATGAGTAAATAGTAACATTAATAATGGCCGTCGATAGGCCGCAATATTCTAGCGGCAGTCTGAAATAATTCTACGTTATATCCAACCGGCTTTCATATATTCGAATAAACGAAGATGTACGATGATTACTCGGAAATGGCCATGACGTGTTGCGTGGATTAACCCGCGCCAAAGCATACCACAGATACCAATAATACGATAATAATTCTTTATTGCTCCTCGATATCTGCATCGAACAACAGTTTTGAGATATTAATAGTAGTCCAGTTTTTTTATCATAAATGTTTGTATCATAAATGTTTTTTATCATAAATGAATTTTATCATATGCTAAAATTCTGACACTTATATTATTAGAAATATATTATTATATTATTAAAAATTTATTATTACAAATTTATTTACAACAAAAATTATTAAAACATATTATGGGGAATTAAAAACACATTTAAAAGAAAAAAAAAAAAAAACAAAGACGTTTATGATGAATTACAATAGAAAAAAAAAATTACATTAACGCTTCGATCATTTGACGCAAAATAATTCAAAATCGATTACGTCTTGACACAAATGTCACGCGAGCGAAATATTATTTTGGGAGATGAGAAGAAAAAAAGATGCGCAGCAAACGAAAAGGACGAGAATCGGTGGTAGTCTCGTTTCGTGAGACAACAACGGGTCAGCATCTTTCTTTCTCGCACGCACGCATAGACAACAGACGGAACGTTCCCGGCTCTCTTCGACGACGCACAGTCGACGTTTATTGGAATATTTATGGCGGCCGACTGTATACGCGCGGCACGAATTTTTATCGATCCGTTGTGTTTGCTCGCGCCGTCGATGCCGGCTTCGGGGTTTCGATCTCTTCGGCGGAAATCGCGATATTTATTCATAAGCCCCCTCCGGTTAGAGCGCGCGCATCGCGCGCATAATAAAGCCCGCGGATTGCCCGACCGGCTGACGCTGCTCCTCCACCTTCTCGGAGAGCCGCAAATCTGAATTTCCGAGGAATACAATGCTTGAGGAAAAATAACACTTCGAGACAGAAAATGTTTAAGATTCGCAACAGTTTACATACCTGACTAGGTACTTTTTCCTTCAAATTGCAACCATTTTTTTCTGCGATTAATTTGTCCTTTTAATTTTATTTAAAAGAAAATATCTTAAATATATATTTAAAAAAAAAATGTTCTTATTTACTTTGATATCTAGTTTGATAAAAATTCTTATCGGAATATTTCTAATTTTATCGGAAAATATATTTGTGTTTCTAACAATATTTTTATACACAGTATATCCATCTATTATCATATGTGACTGAATGTCTCATACATTGTATTTATCATAGTTTAATCATATCTGGTGTACTTGAGGGAACTCCAATTCTCCTGCATGATGCTTTCAAGTTTCTCTCAAACGTTATAATTTTACCGACCACACGATCGTCTCCTGATTCGACAGTCCCATCACGTTTTTCCGCGTCGTTCCTGTCCTTTTCTCTCCTTTGCCTTTTGTTTTCCCTGTTGGGCAAGCAAGGTCCGGTAACGCCCACAAACCTATTCCCGAGTGCTCCCGTCGTGGGTGTTATTAAAAATTAGGGAGCGGATTCGAGGCGTTGGTTGCAAGTCACCCGGCCTGAGTGAGGCGCGCTTGTGTAATTAAAAAATTACAGGGCCGGCAGCGGCTCGTTATTTTTCCATCGAGGAAGCGGGATGGAGGGACACCGAGGAAGGACGAAAACGAAAATTCCCGGATAGGGTCATTCATAGGACCAGTGGCCTTACGTGGCGCCGCGCCACTCGGCTTCGCTTTCCTTTCACCTGCTTTGTTCCATTTCCAAATTCTTCTCCCGACGTTCTCATCCGATTTCTTTTATTTTTATGTTTATTTTTTGAGGATATTAATTTTTCTTTTTTTTTTTTGTCTCTTAAAGGGTTGCATACGTTTGACAGATGTAAAACTAGATCAAAATTAACGAATTTTTATCTTTGATAAAATTATGTTTTATTAAAAAATGAAAACGCATGTTTTGTGGAGCAGTTTTTTGAAAATATCTCACCAAAATTTTAATAGAAAAAATATCAAAAATTGAGGTCCTGGCAGCTATTTTCCTGAACGATGATTTTCAAAATGGCGTTTGCGGTATCAGAGATAGCTCCGTCCCCTTTCATCTGAAATAAAAAACAAAAATTTTCTCTTAAACTAAATGAATAAAACTAGTGCTTGTCATAGGCGATTTTGAAAATATTGCTTTTTCAAAAAATGGCAGCGGTTCATAGCGAAAAATGTGGGTTTTCGATCTAAAATAGGTCTTTTTTTTATTTATATAAAAAAACTAAACCATAAATCGAAAATATCCTATGGCAAGCACTAGTTTTACTCATCCAGTTTAACGGAAAATTTTTGTTTTTTGTTTCAAATGAGAGGGGGCGGAGATATTTCTGGTACCGTTTTTACAAATACCGTTCGGGAAAATAGCTGCCAGGAAACATCAATTTTTGATACTTTTTTATTGAAACTTTGGCGAGATATTCTCAAAAGATTACTTTACGAGACATATATTTCCATTTTTTAATAAAATATAATTTTACCCATAATAAAAGTTTGTTTAATTTCGATCTAACTTTTTTTTTAAAGACCTGTCTAAAGTATGTAACCTCTTAAGGAGTCTCATCTCCCGAATTATTTATAATGAATTATGTCAAGTAGTTTACACAAAAAGTCGCGCAACTATTTATTCCGCAATTACAGAAACACATGTTGCGCAAAACGTCGATTCTATTCTTAAAGTACTTAGATACTATTCGTCAAAAATAAGTATTTATGTCTGTAGGAAGGTGAGAAAAATTTTGATAAGATGTATCGAACGGCCATCGACAATCCTAATAATTCCACGTCGTATATCATTCGCTGACTACAACGTAATGTTTGCGTTAAATTACACATCGCATCGAGGACATATCCAAATAAGGTCGAGCTCTCGTCTGCGATTGAACCGTCAATAACTTCGCCGCTAATCGGGGTCAAGCTTGTGTATGTGTGAGGGAAGAAAAAAAAAGATTTAGTCCGCGCGATAAATGTATTTACTGCTAACAAGGATCGATTTCCCTCTCAGCATCCATTAACATTAGATGTAGTCGATTAATTAAAAAGAGTTTCTCTAGTCGTGATTATTAATTACGTTATAAATTAACAAAAAAAAAAAAAGAAAAAAAAAATTATATTGCAGTAGAAAAAGAGAGAATTATGTGCTCTCGTGATTCGAATAAATTTTGATTATTTGGCCAGCAAACTTTGATGTTGAAAAAGACAATTCTTAGACAGTAAAAAAGACAACTACTTTATTAAGGTCTGAGAATTTTTTTATTAAATGAGAAAATATTATATATTTTATAATATTGAGGATATTAAAGAGAGATGGAAAAACAATATTGAGGAGGAATAAAAATGAAGGGAGGGGGAAGAAGGAAAGAGGAGTTATCACACGCGTGCCTTCCTCGCAGGCAAACGTAACCATCTCAGTCGATCCCTTCTCATCTGTGATACTTTAATATCGAATACAGTAATAAATTACGTATCGACCTGGGAGCGAGTTTCGCCCCCGCACATCCCCGCCACCTTACCACCACCCAGCAGCCCTTCCTCGAGACGGCACGAAAACCTCCCCCTTCGTTCCGCACGGCGGGTGTACACGTGAACGGGCGGAGCTATATAATCACACTTAATGACACTCGATACGAACGTGTACATCGGCATTCTGCGTATGTGTGTGTGTGTGTGTGCGAGAGAGATACTAGAACGATAAGGGACGTGTTTTCGGACCGCAGGCGCATGTATGTTCCGAGGCCTTTCGTGTACCTACGCGTTATCTTCTTAGGTTTCGTCCCCTAAAATGCATACATAAAGGTGTTGCGCGGTACTCACGACTACGCAATTTAATCCTCGAACCTAAGAGCGAGGATTAGCGTCGTAATGCCGAGCGATTTTTTACGTAGAGATATGTTTTTGTTATCGTATCATATCTACAACTCTTAGAGACTTCGTATGTGTTTCATTCAAAATCTTGCTTGTATCTCTCATCTTTAAGTAACCTCTGCTACGTGTTAATCGTGAAGTGGTGCATTGAAAAATTAAAACTGACGATATATTTTCGTGAAAATATTATTTTCGGAATCCATCCGGATAAAAATGAGATTTAACAAAAATATCTATAAACTTTTAAAAATAAAAGAAAAATGCCATTATCATGACAATATCATGACAATATTATTGTTACCCGTGATTTAAAAAAAAAGAGCTATAGTAAAGTACACAGGAAATATTGTCAGCAAGTACTGTTAAAAAAAAAAAAAAGAAAATAGGAAATGGTATCAGATTGGGTTCGTAATTGCCGAAATTGGAGGAGAGTGTCGCGGGGAATGTGCCATGTGTAAAGAACAAATAGCGTTCCCTATATTAGCATTTAGTCATTACCTTATCCGGCCGATCAGCCTGTAGTTGCGGCATATCGGGCTTGTATCTCCGTTACGTCCTTTGCGCCTTCCTGGCACGCGAACGATTATTGGTGCGCCGCACGTGGTGCATCATCGAACGGGGGCCTCCCCCGAATCACCACTGCACTCTGCCTTTTCATTGCAATCATTATTTTTCTTTTCAAAGTTCGATAAACTGGAAAAGCGTGCTTTCACTTCTTATCAGTATTCTTATCTCTAATTGAAACGTTAAAAAAACAGATTTATAAAGAATTATAAAAAAAATTGGATTAAACCATGTGTTTATTGCGGTCCTATATTCTTTATTTATTAGTGTAGATTATAGTCATAAATTTATAAAATAATGAATTTTATTTTTAGGCTCAATAATTATCTTCTTTTTATATGATAATAATTTTTTTTTTTTTATATAAATGAAAAAATAATGAATAATGAATTTTATTTTTAAGCTCAATAATTTTTTTCTGTGGAATTTTTTTTTTTTTTTTTTTCTTTAATAAATGAAGTGCATTGGCGTGATATCTACATCGTCTCTCTTCTCGCCGAGGAAATTGTCGGAAAGAATATCTTACGCTCTCACAAAGTTGTCCAATATTAAATGATGGAGCTTTCGCGTCCGAAAAACCGACAATAAAATATGTTTAAATCACTTAACGATTATTCAAGAATCTCGATATAATCGGATTTGGAAGCTGCCGTGGATTTTCTACATTTCTATCTTCTTTTTTAAATCTTCGTCTTGAGACTCTAAACTAGAGAGAAATCCGGCGCCGTTAACGAGCGCGTAAAAGCGAACGACATTCTATCCCACTCTCTCTTTCTCTCGTTTATGATGTTCCGGCCTCTCTCAATGTACTCACGGTAATTCCATTTTACTGCACGGTGTACTTGACACCCAAACACCCACGATCGGACCGGTTCGAGACCACACGATCGAAGCTTCACGCCCGCTCTGGCGACGTACAACATAATCGGTATTTACTGTAATCTGGAGGGATGAGATCCACACACATGTGATTACTTTAGTCCGGCTAAAAAGAGCAAGCGCACATTTTCGCCCTTGCTTTGATGCTCGCGGAAATTAACGACGCGTCGTTAGTTGGCGAAAAGTATTCGCGCGGTGATTATATATTGCAAAAAAATGCATATGCGCGGGGATTCTTTGGCGCGAGAAATTATTCTCACACCTCTCGCGAATTGCGGATGGTGTGTGTTGCTGCGTCACTGGTGGGAAACGGACTATGGAACAACGGGAATCGCTCGTGTATAAGAGGATCCGTCTCTGAGAAAGATTGGCATTCGATGCTCGTAAAATGTTTATCGTTAATAATAATAATAGAAATCGAAGGGGCAATAAAAGATCGCTGATGAATAGGATAGCAGCGTTAAGGAGTTTTCTGTGTTCAAGTAGACAGACGGATCTGATATTTCCTTGACATAATATCTCTGAATGTGCGTGCGATTCTTTTGAATTCCTCGTGTTAGAATTTATCAGACGGGACACACACACATACACAGGCCTCTCGTATAAACCTGTATTCGACATTGTTACCTATATGACGTTATATCCATCAAACAAACGTCACGAGAGATTTTATCTATTTAGATAATTATGTTGGAAAGTAAACTTCATAAAATCAATATTTTAGTCTCAATTTATTTCTACTGCAAGCCACTAGTTTGTGTAACAAACGATCTTGTAATAATTATAAATTAATTATATGTTAATTATAAATTTAAATAAATTATCAAATTAATTATGTATTAATTATAAATTGCTTAAAAGATGTTTTCATTAATCATCTATTATTTTGATAAATTATTATTATTAATATAATATATATTATTTATGCATACATTACGTGCAGCCAATTAATTATATATCATTTTAGATTGCATACAAATATATAATTCATTTTTAAATAAATGAAAAAATTTTTTCTGCCTCTTTCGAAACTTTTTAGATTAATACTTATACAATTTGCGTCAAAAATACTGATCTTTCTCTCGATAAACTTCATCTAGGTACTATTCAAGTCGAAATGGCGAGACGGAGTACCAGTGACGTCATCGCCCTTTCGTTTTATCGCGAGTTACGGTCGCGAGCTTGGGGAAGGTCAGGGCTACTCTCTCTCTCTCTCTCTCTCTCTCTCTCTCTGTCGGCCCCCGAACGTCCCGATTCCGCCGATGTATGTGCCTTGACCATGCATGGCTGTATCTCGGTGGTGACCACGCGAGAGGGGCACCTCCGTACACGCGAGAGGCCGCGCGCGTGTGCACGCGCACGTGGTGTGTACGTACACCTAAGTACATAAGTATAGCCATAACCGGCAACTTCGTGAATGGAGGAGCGGCGAACGATCAATGCCCCCTTACGTTTATCTACCGCTTTTATGTGCGTCCGTTCCTTGCTATTCTGCAGTGAGGTTTTCTGGCGACGTGGCATAAAGAAACGCGCTGGCAAGCTCACAATCAGAAGAAGATCAAGAAGAATGTTCCCTGAAAGGATTTCTATTTTAAGAATGCTCATGCACAAGGCTCGACATAATTTTACAATTGATTACAGTGCTAATTTATAGTGTCGAATTGTTCAGGTTGCAACAATGCAGCAATTATTAATCAATCAATCAATCAATCAAGAGAGAGAGAGAGAGAGAGAGAGAGAGAGAGAGAGAAAGGATAGATATGAAGAATTATATTTAAAATTTATAATTTTATATTCCAAAACTATATTTAAAATTTATAATTTTTATTCCAAGCAATAAAAATTATTGTTTGAAATAAAAAAATTGCAAATATTTTTATGATTTAATTTTTTGAGAATTTTTTGCCCCTTGCATTTTGGATAGAGACAAACGGTCTATAGGAATCTATTTTCTTCTGCATCATAAAAAACTGCCCGAACTTTCTTGGTTGGACTTTCCGATATGTTATATATTTTTATAAGATAAATAAAGACAAGTTTTATGATAGAAAGAAAGAAATTCAAAATTGAACACGGCGAAGAGGAAAGAAAGTGAAAAGGCGAATTGCCGATAGTGATGAAATATTTTAAGTTTATTAAGAGAGGGCGATAAGAAACTTGGAAAGGCTCATTTTGCGTATGGCAGCTTGAGCTGCATGTATTTTGCATTCGACGCTTCTTGGTTGCAGGCAACACGGTATATATCCGACCACACTGAATAAAACTCACTCGAGAACATGAGGCTATACACTATTATAGTTTATATCTTCGACCCGCACGAGCAGGATTACTACCCGCGGTAACTATACATATGCGCTTATAAACTATTATTATCTTACGGTCGACGCACGTTTATGCACTGTGTCGCAGTTAGCCTGATCGATGCTTTACATTGTTCTGACAAGGAAGAATGCTTGAACAAAATGCGTTCGAATTACTAAACAATAATATCGAACCTCCTAGCTTGATAGAATCTTATTAATAAGTCGAAGAAAATTATCTTGAGCAAGAAATACAAGAATTACAGAAATATTTTTTATTATAATTTTTATTATTTATTTTATTATAATATATTTTTATTATAGTTAATGTGCGATTTATAATTATTTTTATTTGTTTTTTTTAGCTATATTTATATTAACAAATAATTAATAATATTTGTTTACTTATGTCCCATCAGAAATTATATTTCAGAAAAATATTGTTAATAAATTAATAATTAATAATTAATAATTAATTGTTAATAAATTAGTGAAAATCAATTAACAAAGATTGTTGAGTTTTAAATTCACAAAAAAATAATTTCTCTCATTTTATGATAGCGTCTAATGACATTTCGTGATGTAACTTATTATTAGTATACAGGATGTTAAAAAATTAGACTCACAAACTTTGAAGAAAAAAAGAAAACTTTAAAATGAATATTTTTAAACATTACTTTTCTCTTTGATGTTCTTTATTTTTTTTTAGTATTAATACTACATGATAAGAGTTGGTGACTTAAACAATAAGTAAATGTCACTTCTATTTATATATAATAAACAAATCACATGCAATTTGTCAAGATACTAAAAACATCTACTCTATTGAGAGTTTGAATATGATATAGGACGAAAACGAAAGGTCACTGAAGTGTCATTAACAGAAAACATCTATTTTCGAGTTCCACTCCAAAGTTTGTCGGTTTAATTTTTTAACCACCCCGTATATTTGGCTGTAGCTCAAGAAGAATTTGATTTTAATCACCGTGCTTTCTCCCGCGGATGAAAATCGGTATCTGGTCGAGTATTAACGCAGTGTTATTCTCTGCGATCGTGCGCTCGAATTATAGAACCCGTTTACCAAGAAAGGGACACATCTTCTTTTTATCTTCCGTCGACGGAATAGTAATCGCGGGTCTATCCGGTTCCCATAGTTTCGTGCTTAGGTACTTTTTCGAACGAGACGGTTATAATCATTAAGGCTTGGCGTAAACGCAACACACGACCGAGGAGTCGTCCTCGTTCCACCGACGACGTGACTTCGACGTTCCTTACCACGGTCCCGATTCTTCGCGTGGTAAGACACGTTTCAACGCCGGTTCTCTCGGTCCTCTCGGGGCCCACTCTCTAATTGCGACTAATTTCGTTAATTACCGTAGAGGCACCGCGTAGGGAGACCACTAATTCGGGGGTCCAACATTGTGTCTAGACCTTAAACAACATTCGCGTATCCCGCCGACCGAATCGTCGGCTTCCTCTGTTCTTCCACCTATATATGCGGCTTCAAAACCAATTAGACGGTACCATCGCATCCCCGACATTTTTGCATCTCCCTACGAATTGAACGACGAGTTAGATCGTTTCCGTTACTTCTTTGTTAATGTGCCTTTGATTAGGCGTTAGGGACAAACGAGCACGTTTTATTATTTCTACGATTTTTATGGAAAATTTATTATTGACTTGAAAATACCGAAAATACTGAACTAGAAAATTAGGAGAAAATTATAAAAATGCATAACATTTTAATGAGTGATTATTAAACTTGAAAACTTTCTTGAATCGATATGAAATATTTGTTAATTTATAATTTTATAAAATTTGATTTTATTATTATTACAATTTTCCATTTACTAAATGGATATTAAAATGCTTTTTAGTTATATTTTTTTAATGATCTTAATCAACGATGTTCAATGAGATTTATCTCGCGACAGAGAAATAATCAGCACGATCAAAATTTTGACAGTTCCATAAATGTTCTCCATGTAATCAATAATCTTAAATAATATAAACAATTTAACTGCAGCATTTGAAACATTTCGATGATGTAAACAATGATGCAACAAGAGCCATTTCGGTGAAATAGGTGAAGAATGAAAGGAGAAAAAATCTCGAAATTTTTAGCTGAAAAAGACAGTAAAAAATACAAATCAAAAGATTTTCCCTGCAGAATCCGCAGGAGTTTTTCTGTAATGTGCGAAGGACGCATACAAGAAACTCATCCCACTGTTAAAGCGTAGAACAAAAAAATCTTTACAAATATTCTCTTTACCTGAAGACATTTGATATAATATCCTACCTGAGAACCTTTAATTGAGAGAGACTTTCGAGAATTTTTTTAAAAGATTTGTATAGACACCCTGATATAATTATTTCACAGAATATAATGAAAGATATTATACACCGATCAAAATTATGCAAAGAGAAGCTTCACATCGTCGATAACTAAGGAGGTGGCATTTCGTGATAATGTCCGGCTGTCTAATAAAAATCTTTTCGATTCAAATATTATGACGTGGACGAGATAGAATCCAGTTTGAGTTTCTCGCCGTTCCTCTCTATAACTTTTCCTGTATCTTCCTTCGTGCCGATCTCAACGTTAGTTTCCTCGCTAGAAGTCTTCCAAAGAGTTCATCTTTACCCTGTAATTGCGGTGTGTGCGTCGCGTGCAATGGCGAGAAACGTCGGTTGGTCAAATCGAGAGTGCGCCCTTCCAGTTCTTGAGGGAGTCGAATAGCTCTTCAGAGCGTCGTGCACACGCGACGTTCGCCGGGGGTGAGCCATGTGTACGCACGTGAATTAAACAATTTCCCATCATACCTGTCCTAGGTAGGGTGAGGTCAGATTTCGACCTGTTAAGCGAGTGTAGTATCCTAATAGAATTATGCTAATTTTTTTCAATACAGATCTATCTGTTACAATAAATAATCAATGCCATGAATTATGAAAGAAAAACGTTTTTTAATATGCCATAATAATGAATAGAAGGTCCTAAAAAGTTAGGATAATTTTGAAAGATTAGAATAGTTTTAAAATACATAATAAAAAATTTGATTGAGAAAATGTGATCTTAAATAAAATAATGCAATCTTTTATTTATTTTAATTATAAACAAAATTATCAATTGATTTCTTCGATTATTTCCAAGGCAAATAATTAGACAGGTGTAAGAAATTTATTTAACTATGAATTTTCATATATGAAATATATTTCTCATATAAATGATATAAATCAATTATATATATATATATATATATATATATATATTTTATAATAATTTTTTATATTACATAAAAGAGAATTTTATTTTATTATAATAAATGTTTAATTATATTTGCGACACTATAAAAAGGCGCACCTCTGTAGAGATGCGCTTGAGATGTGTAGAGTAGAAGGACCAGAAATGGATGGTCATCGTACAGAAAGAAAAAAATATGTTTAATTAGTTAGCCAAGATATAATAGGACCGGCTCATGCCGGTCTATAATATAAACTAAGTTTAGGCACGAATAAAACAGCATGTGCCGATTGAGGTTAGGTTGACAATAAAGGGTTTTTCTCATTGTTATATAAATTATGCTCGGCCTTTGTTTCCAAGCTTGTACAGGTAATTTTTTTTTAATATTTCGAAGAAAAGAAAAGGTATTTTATTTTCATGAATACACCGTTTTATTTGTTCCCAATCTTTTTGTTACCCTGTATGTTTTTTATGACAATTTAGTTTGTCGGAAATATCTTTTAAATATTATTATTTAGTAATTATATATGCATAATATTAATATCTAATAATTTTTGCGTAAAAGCGAATGGAGAAAAGCAACATACACAAAAAAACCTAAACAAATATCTTTTCTCAATGCCAATTTATCAAAAAAATCGAATTCTTTTATCAAGAGCTTTTCTTGGAAATTCTTAAAACGCCATTCAAATATGTTCCTTCAATTGTTATTAGAAACAATAAATCTTGTCTACCTGTATTTTAGAAATTCATTGGTTAAGCAAGAACCAATAGAAAAATGGTGAAAATCTTAAGAAATCTGCTTAGTTCCAGAATAGCGTATTTCTTCAGTGGAAAATCAGGAGTAACAAGAGGAATAAAGAAATATTCCAAATTTTTGATAAACTTTTTTGAGACAGAGCACTATAATTGATGAAAGTTTTTGTGATGTGTTTTGTTAGTCGTTATGAGGAATATTTGTTTATTAAAACGTGTTCTGTGAGTGTAAATCTGAATTTGTCGGAATTAGTGATCGCTAAGACGCTGTTAATGAAATTTTTATTGGTACGTAATACAAATATATCAAAGATATAGTAATATTATGTAGTTTTGTTAGTGACGTGCATCGTATATTGGTCATTCGATGGGCATAATAATTTTTTATATAATTGCATCGTCCGAAAATCGCTCGGATGGTGCAAAGTTAATAATAGTTAATAATAAGTAAATAAATAGTTAGTAAAAATGAATAGAACAATTCTTGGCGGAAAAGCTGTTTCAACCTAATATTCTATTTCTATCAATCGAAAAGTGCATAAAAATCTCCAACCGAGGATAAATATATTTTCTAGAAAATTACCTTGATAATTTTCTTTGATATTCACAATTCTTTTTTTCTATAAAAATTAATGAACATTTCCTTTTTTTGGTTTGTTTTATGATAGCTATGGGAGACATAATTTCGCAAAATCAGAAAATCTGAAAAATTTATGTATGCTTTGTAATATATATTGATTATTTATTCTTCTAATTTCTCAAAGTTTTTTTCGAAATTCGAAATTTCTCGATGTTTCTTAATTTACACGTGTAAATTATCATTATAAGTATCACTCGCGAACACATAAGAATGGAATGTAATGATTTCGAAAAAGTGCATAAAAATCTCTAATCGACGATATATTTTCTAGAAAGTTATCTAAGTAGTATCTTTGATTTCCACAATTCTATATAAAAATTAATGAACATTTCCTTTTCTTCTTTGTTTTATGATTGCGTTATTATCATGCATCTTTATAATGAGAGAGATAAATCTCGCAAAATCAGAAAAACTTATGTATGTTTTGTAATATATTTATTCTTCTAATTTATCAGTTTTTTTTTTTTTAAATTCGAAATTTCTCGATATTTCTTAACTTGTAAATTATCAGTTAAGCAGATTTTAACCAAGCAAACGAATGTATGAATGATTATTTTTACTTGAAATATAAATGAGAAAGATTATTTTTTACTTGAAATATCTTTAATATAAATAAACGAGCGTCAAAAATATTAACTTTTATTTGTATTTAAATAATTGTTTATATAAAATTATATTAATAATGCTTTATTTATTAAGCGAAGCAAAGAAATACAAGAAATCATGAACAAATATCAGTTAAGAAGCCATATTTATTTGTACTCTTGAAAAATAAATACATTTTCTAGATTTTTTGCAGCTCAATAACTTGAGAAAAATTTTTTATTTTTTCACAATATTAATACAATATTATTATTAAGTACTTAGATGAAAACTTTCAGTTAAAAATAATTTTTTTTCTATAAGAGTTATACTAATATTTGCAGATTTGTATTTTCATGTACGGCGTGCATGTTGTATTTCTTTGCGTCACTGAAATCAGATAATTTTACATGCAAAATTTAATCTTAATAAAGTTCTGATGGAAACATAATTGTTAATATCATTGTGAACAAGTGTCACAACTATAATTTCAAGTAAAAATGTTCTTTTTTTTTTTAAATTAACTCAACATGTAAGTATTTGACTAGAGTTTTGCGATGATATCATATGTATTATTAAATTAACGTTAGTATTCTAATTAATAAATGATTGATTGCTGAGTTTAAATATTTATAAAGTTGTTTTTTTAGTAATATGTAATCTATATTGGTTTTTTTTGTAAATAAATAATTAAAAATTAAATGCAAAGCAAAGTAACTTGAAAAAAAACTCGATGAATAAGTACAGATAAAATTTATCTGATTAATATAACGGTAAATAAAATTTCTGATGTAAAATATACATATATACATTGGAAACATAGGAATAAAAATTATTAGAAAGATCTCAATTATTTTTTTTTTTTTTAAATAGCGTTTTTTCACATAATTAAACGTTCAACACACAGAAACTATTCAACTCACATTTAATGGAATTACTGATATTAGTTTAACTGTGCTGCAATGATTTTATCTCAATCCTTATTAAAGAAACTGTGTATAATTCGTCTGTTCTAATTTTTTACGTTTTTCTTATTATTATAAGTAACTAGCATCTCATTATTAGTAAGTAGTAGTAGTATGGAAGTTTCTAAAATGGCGCATCCTTTTTTCTCGTCTTATTAAAATAGCAAAATTTTCAGCTTTATTACATGCAGCCATTACTGAAAAAAAACGTTGTTTAAAAATTGCAAACGAATTTACTGTCTTAAAATAATTTCAAATCTTTACATTTTCTTGCTTTTTACATTTCTCAATGATAGATCATAGTCGCTTTTATCACATCAATCGTGCACAACTTAATTTCTTTATCGTAGATAAAGATAGAGATTTATTTTATCTTTTAATTATCTTTTAATATTTTTCGATTCTTTCTTACATACAATGTAAATGCAGCATTTAATAATATATGTAATATAGTATTTATAGGGAATTGAAACAACAGGATTTTTCAAGTTATAATATCAATTTTAATATGATTTTGATCATAACACAATCTTGTATAAAATTTTATGCTGTATACGCTACACACATTTATTCATTTTAAAAGATATTTCAAGTTAAATAATCATTGAACAAATATCCTAACATGTATCTGATATGGTAGAAAAAAGCACATCCAAAAGAAGCTTCCAATCTAATGTCAAGAATTCTTGATGCTCAGTACAAATTATTTTATGAAGTTTTTGCACGTGTTTTTCATGATATAAATCGAAAAATTAAGCCAAACTTTTCATCACTATTTAAAAGAAAAACACGCAATCAGCACAAGTTTTCGATATTGGAGGACGCACAAACACTTTTCACGATTGTTAACCCCGCGTTTGACATTTCGTCGGAAGGAAATCGGCGAGAAAGGGAACAAGAAGGAAGGAGAAGGAAGGTCGGATGAATTCTTTTGGTCTCGCGACGTAGCCGTGGCGGATGTCATCGACGTCTCCCGCACATCGCTCGGAAATCCTGGATCTCACGGATCGAGCCGTACAGCAGACGATACGTCCGGACGCGTAAGTGGAGTCAGAGCGAGTGAGATGGAGAAAGCATCGGGGCTACTCCGGGCGCGAAGAGGAAAGTTTACCGGAAAGATATCCGGGAAGTCGCGCAGGGGCCGGCAGAGGAGAGAGCCAGCGATGCGCGCGCGAGATCGCGCCTCTTCTCCCTCTCTATATCATTCTCTTTCCCCCCACTATCAGCGATACCACCGGCGACGTCCTCGTTCTCGGCTTCTGCGCTCTATTCGCGTTCAGACGTTACCGTCTTCATGGTTTTCCAGACTAGCGCGATATACTCGATCTGATAACAATCTGGTGTGGTGGTGGTGGTGGTGGTGGTGGTGGTGGTGGTGGAGGTGGTAGTGGTGGTGGTGATAGTGATGATGTTGGTGTTGGTGCAAAGGTGGCGGTAGTGGTGGCGGTTGCTTGGTGGTGGCACAACGTGATCCGAGAGCTGGCGCAGCTGCTTCTCCCCACCAGAACTCCAGACCCACCAGACGCAGCATCCAGAACACAGCCTAGCAAACCACGCCTTGCTGATCGTGGTTGGTCAGACCACTTCACCCTTCTTGTGACCTCCTGCCGCGCAATTCTCGTGTTTCAGAGTAGGGAGAAGCGTGTGGCAGCGACACGGCATACAGTGGAGATGGTTGATGGTCGGTGGTGGGAAATGGTCTGAGTTGTCTGAGCGCACTTCGCCTACCCTGCTTGGAGAGGGGCGGAAGCAGTCGGCCGCGGAGGGGCGGGGAAACCCACAGTTCGGCAGCGCGACCCGACGTGGGCACTTCGCTCTGTCCGGCCTTTCCTTCATTAAAATATTATTCTGTGCGTGTAGAGAGAGGAGAGAGCCCGCGGAGCCCCGGCGAGAGCCCTCGCTACCCATAATCGCGCTACGAGCGGACGTCACTCTTACCACCCCCTCGTCGGCTTCGCACGCACGTTCGCGCTCACCGAGGGGCTGCTTTTTCGGGAAAATGTAACGTGTTGGTGTCTTTTGTTTTCGTGAAAATAAGGAATGGGAAGAGCAAGAAAAGGGCAAGCAGCGAGACAAAAAGAGTATCTCATTATTACTGAAAGCAAGGATATAGAAATGAAAAACTATATCCTAATCTTCGAGACAAATATCCATTAAGTTACAAACGACGAAGAAAAGAAAAGAAGAGAGACTTTTAATCAAATCTAAACACAGAATCAGTGGATGTAAATCGCATAAAAACAATGTTGATACATTGAATGTGTCGTCATTTGGTGTGTGGATTGGCTGGTGCTGGAAGAAACTAAGTTTTAGGGACCAAGGAGTCGCCGATACCAGGGTGCATATTTTTTTCTCCACGCGTGTATCGAATATACATATATATTGAATAATATCTCACAGAGAGACTATTCCATACAAAGAGCAGAGTGAGAGAGATTGTCCTGATTGTTTGATAAATCCTGGCATCCGATCCATAGATTGTCGAATATGCTGTGACGTATGTCAGTCGATGCTACGAAACGTCAGGCAGGTTTATCGGTGCTCAAATAATGAACTCATTCATTGGTTCACGGACGACCCTCGAAGACTGTGTGTTGTGTGTGCTTCAATATTGTTCCTTTCTACGTTCCTATCGCGCTTCCTCCGTCCGTGGTTCCTCGATTTGCGCAAAATAGTGGAAACTCGATTAAAAGTGGAAAGTGCTGGACGCTGTTTATATCGACTACGTTCCTTACAAAGTCGAAAACAAAAGATCGTGTGCTATAAGAGTACAGTGAGAATCTAAGGGGGCGAGTTGGACTGCCGGCTAAAAGGAAAATTGCGAGTTGTCGGGATATGAACCCAGGTATGTGAATGTTGTCTTCTCACCGTGCTGCCATCGCCGAATGTCATCTCGATTATCGTGGAGGTGTTGTCTCTATACGTCGTTTTGCACTAGCGTTTTGTTGATCGTTCAGTGAGTGGAGATTGTCGTGCGATATCGTGATAGCGTGTTTCCAAGAGTGCTGAAAGGTTTCTTCTTCGTGATAATCGCAAAATCTCATGATATAGTGAATACGCCAAACGTCAGCGTATATATAATTCTCGTATCTTCTCAGATTATTGCTTAAAGTGTGAATGGCACATCTCTTTCGTTTCATAACATCAAAATGTCGGATCATAACAAAGATAAATTGATAAATTGCGCTGCTATTAAGAATAAAAACTACAAGGACGCCATAAAATTGTTTAACAAACCACAAGTACATTGTAGAAGCCTTTTCACCAACTTTTAAGCTCCTTGAATGAATATTAATCGTATTTTAGGTTCCTCCAACCCTTCTGTGGGTCAAATTACCTTGACTTTATGTTATATGATCCATGTGTCAAAATGAACGTGATTTTATCAAGAGAAATAGAGGCAAAGGGAAACAAAAACAAAAAAAATTTTGCAATAGTAAATTTACATTATAAATACCAAACTGGATTTAAATCAGTGATGTGGGACAATCCAATGTGCTAATTCCCATGTATTAATTAGTTCTTCAAATTCGTCATCACTGCATTTCCGATTTAAGAACACGCACAATCTGTCTTGCCACGCTGTCTATGAATCACGTCGCGTAAAAAATCACTTTCTCTTCTTCCATGTGACTTTAGTGTGTACCGTTCGGCCGAATAAAGACATTCGACATATTGAAACAGGCGTCGAAGTGTTCCTAATTATGGTTGCTATTTAACACTATGCTGGCTAGAAGTGAAAAGAGTAGCGTATAAAAAAGGCATCCTTGACCATGCTATTATTTTCGCACAAAATTTTCAACACATTGCAAGTAGCAGGCTTTCGCTAAGAATTTAGGAATCTCTCGTCGACTTTCGTTTCACAATCGAATATTACGATTTCTTCTCCGATCTGTCGATCGACGTCAATGCTAACCAATTTCAATTACATTCTGTTCAAGGAAATTTATCTTAGACATTAATCACATTGGCATATAGCAATTGATTATTTCGCAAAGATAAATGATATAAAAAGATCATTTAATCGTGACGGGTGTCACGAAATTCTTAGAAAGAGCAAAGACTATTACAGCGCAGCTATTGAAATTTTTAAATTTTCTTATACATATTGAAAAACATATTAACAATTCTCAGTGTCGTCATTTCTCTTTGACATCTCAAAGTTTTATGATGCAACACATGATTTCCGTAATATAGAAGCATAATTACCCATTAATACTATAGGATCGCACGATTTGCATGCGAAAACGTCAAATTCTTTGCCGACATGTGGGAAGAGAGCATTCGCGTCAAGACTTTGCGGTCAACAAAATTTGTGCGATGAGAGCTCGCGATGAAAACGTGCGCGACGAGAGGATTTCGATGCGTGCGTAGAGATAAAGGGAACCGGTATTAGGGATCGCGTCCGCTAGCAGGGACGTTAAAAAGCGCGATACTTATTTGGATAACGCGTTTTTTTTTCTCACTGTCATTCTCTTATTATCGGAGAAGCATGTTTAGATTTGCTGAAAATATCAACGATGCGAACAACATCTATTTGACACATCAATTGTCAAACGCGTCTGACCGCGCCATGTGACATTTGCTTCTTACGCGGACGTCTATGTCTGTCATTGCAATCTGTCATAAAATTGAAGATCTAAAATCTTAGATAAAATCACAAGCAATATAAATAAAGTTTTACACAAATTTTAATCAATGTTTAACAAATGACTCGTATTTCAAGCTCGAATCTTATAAAATAGCAAAGTAAAGTTAAATAAGTTGCATTAAATTTGTACAAATAATAATTATATTTGTATTATGAAATAAGATTTACTGAAATAGATACTTTCAGATACTTTCTTTACTAGTTTTTAATTATAAATTTATTTATTTGAAATATCGATATTAAATTTGTAAAATACTACGATGCTTTAGCTAATACAAAACGGTTCTATCAATATATGCTTTGTTATATAGTACATAAATTTAACGAGACATCTTCAATTTCCGCGAAAATTTAACATTTACTGCTTTCACCTATGCCCTATTCATTCTCTTTAAAGTTTCCTGTAAAGAGTCATTGACAAAGATCGATTATCGAAAGAAAAAGTTTTACATTTTTCTGCTATGAGATTTCTTCAAGATTTATTCACAGAACAAAATTATGCGGGTTTGTAGTTAATTAATTATGGTTTGCAAGAATTTTTTCTGGCGCCTGTTGCCGTAATTAATTCGAACATAAACTTTTTCGTGAAAAGAAGAGATTGAGAGGAAGAAGAAAAATGAGGGAGAAAGAGAGAGAGAGAGAAAGAGAATTCATCATCGGGGTCAGTGATGTCGCGTTGCCGATACTTCTTATGTGCACATCGCTGCGATTTATTCCCGCGCCTACATGATCACGTCAACGACTAATTAAACGCGATTGATATACACGACGAGTTTTGGCGTTGGAAAGCGTAATTGCTGTGGCGCGAAGAGGAAAATTGCGAAAGGCGGAGAAATACGAGGAATTTATCGATCGACTGTCACTTTCCGTTTTCCATAATTATTTCGCGATCGTGAGAAAATCGTGACGCGACAGATTGTCGATTGTAATTAATAATCGTGAGTGAAATTATTCGTTATTAATCGACGACACTTAAGATGAGAGGGCACACAACGAATGTGTGTTAAACTTAAACTATTAAGGGCGATATTTCACGAGGATATCCAATCAAGCTTTACATGTTTCATTTATGAAAGCGATCTCGGAATATTTGCGATAGTGAATCATAACTCGTGTTATGGACGTCTATCTAATTGCGATCGTCTTGATGAACGCAAGGAACATGAGGATAGACTAACTAATTAATAAATAAAAATTTAGAGTTTCTCTGGAAAATAAAAACAGTGCAAATATTTAAAATAAAGTTAATTTATTTGGCTTTTTCTATTTTCTTAAATGACAGAGAAAGAGAGAGAACATGGAGAAACAGGAACCGAAAAAATTAAAGGGCAAGAATGAATAAATTTATTGTGATCATGTGAAAATACAATAATTTCACAGCTAACTATGTGACTATTTTTTTATATCTATAAACAATTATTAAACAAAAAATTTATTAAGAAAGAAACATTATTTAAAGACTTTCAAATTTTTATTTAAATTATTATAGTTTTAAAAATACTTATTTAAATACTCTCTCCGTTTATGGGCAACTTTCAAAACAAAAGGATTTTCTAAAAATATTAAAATAAAATATTTTTAGTATCACAATTTTTCCTACGATCTTTAACTTGATTTAATTATATGTATATAATATATGAATGATGTCTGTGTGTGTTGCTTTAATTTTTTTTATTATTCTTTTATATAATTGTAATTGTAGAAGACTTTAAGTAATGCAAAGCTTAAATGTCTTTTCTATCCAACTAATTTAATACGTCAGTAACTGTAACAAAAATAATTCATTCACAGTGCTCAATCTTTTTAAAAGTCTGCCTTATCCTCTTTATATGCATATCTTCGTTAATATAAATGCACGAATGTTTAGGCGCAAAAGTGATTTCTTCTAAAAGAAAGATGCAAAAGAGCGATTTCTTTTTTCTGTTTTGGATTTTCTACTACTTCTGCAATTTGTTTAGTCGCGATAGAAAGAGGGATAAATAATTCCCCCGGGGCTAATTAATTACGACAGCATGGAAACGCTCGCATAGGGAACGTTCACTCACTCGCTTTCTCTAATTAGACCGAGTAAGCCTAAACGAGTACACCAGGTTTTTTTGCCGTCCATCCGTGGTTTCGCAATGTCAATTACATATTTCGCAAATGCATCAATCATCGCTGCGTGCCAAAAATATTGACGCAGGAAGTAATCTCACGCGGAGAGAAAAGAAAACGCGCTATAAAATTATAGAGTAGATTATATTTCTTACAGATTATTTTATTATAGATTATTTATATTTCCAGTCAATTAATATTAGAGAAAAACGCGCGAGTGATTTATTCGCACGCTTGCGACTTTGTAATACAAGATTATGATCGTAGCATTTGTTATTAATAACGACGTTAACAGCTCCTAAGCTCATCTCATTGTGGTCAAGTACGGGTGGACAAAAAAAACTGATTGAGATTAAGTGACTCGTTTCGCCGGAGCGGCGCCCCGTCTCAAAAGTCGAATCCGCGAAATATATTTAACGGCCGTCGCTCGTTCGTTCGTTCATTCGTTCGTTCTTACGACGATAAATCATTAGAGGATTGGTGGATAGAATATCGCGCGCGGGGCCGAGCGTTGCCGTTATCGCCGAGCCACGACTTGGAGGCTAGCTCTGTTTTCTCGCGGAAGAACGGCCGGGCGGACAGACGGACGGCAATTAAAATAGCCATAATTTATTATCTCGCTTTGTGTGTAACTTGCTTATCTGCGGCCGTGCGGAGGCACGAGGCTCGCGCGACAATTAAAACGCTCGTTAAAATATATTTTTACTCTTGTGCGCCAGCGGGCTTTATCACGGAAATCCAATCGCGTGCCTCGCTCTGTCACCAGCGGTTGACGAGTTATCTCGTCGCGCTGGCCTGGCGCCTGTAAGTCGTCGTCATCGAATCCGACGGATACGACGCCGTGCGTTGAAATCACCGCGACGCCCTGCGCCGAAAAATTAACCGCACTTAGCACGGCTCCATAATCGCAATTCCTCGAAACTTCAGTAAAAAAAAAAGTCATATATCTGTACGTCCGCGCGCGTGTCTCCCTCTTCATCTCTTTAATATCTAAAAAAATAAATTTTATAAATTTACATACACAGGTAGAGATTATATTAAAAGAAATATTTAGAAGAGATGGAATATCGTATGTAATACTTTTGCGAAAATTTTCGCGATCTATAATGTCAGAATACATAGTTTAAATAATTTAAAGTAACTGTTAATAATTTAGTTACACTTAAAAATTATATTAGAGTATAATTTAATTAATAACGCATTTGAAGAAAGAGTTATAGGTCTTTGTACGCGTCGCTTCCACAATTTATCTCTGACGTTTCCAATGTGTCCTGATTTCCAGTGTCTATCGTTGTATCCATTTAAACGCGTCTGTCGATATAAAAAAAAAAAATTGTACTTAACTTTACGACTCCTTTGATTGCCCGATTGGTGAATCGAAGTACGCGTCACAATCTTCATTGGAACGTGGTCGCTGTCGTGTCTCTGACGACCATTCGATACGTAATCCTGTTATCTCGCGCGATCAAGCTCCATTAAAACGACTCTAGATACTTTCTCTATCTGAAACGATCAGTCGTTTAATGGACATTCCGGGAACGGGGGCGGCCTGCGAGAGGGGGGGGGCGGTTCTCTCGATTTGCGCCGATTCAATTAAAAACGAGGGCGTTCATTCTTCGTGTCCCTCGCGCTTTTATCGCGCAGCCGCGTTAATTGACACGACGACCGTGATCGTCGACGATTAAGCGAAGAAAAAGTTGTCAAGTCCGATCGGGTTCGCGACGAAATGGACGTGCCATAGTCCACGAGCGGCAGGCGATCGCCAGCCTCGTCCTTAAACGCTAACAATGCAGGACGTGAATTATGGCGATCGCTCGCGTCGCTACACGAATTCTCCGCGGAATGCGCGTAAATATTTCGAAACCTATACTTAGCTCGCGGAATAATTGACGTGTACCATTTTGTAGAGAGATTTGTTTTTTTTCTTTTTTTTTTTCCCTCCGTCGTTTATTACCCAGAGTTTATTATTCAAGTTTATTATCCGAAGGCACGAATTGATGAAGGAAATTCGTTATGTTGTTAAGAAAATTTTAAGAAACCTCCACGAATACATTATTGATATAATAAATTTAGAGCAGCGATAATTTTCAGCGTGGTTGAAAAAAGTTGATGTTTTTTTTTTTTTTATAAACTAAACTCAACTAAATTTTATAAAGGTGGAAAGAATAAAAATATCTGATCTCCTTCAATATCGAAGCAGCTAATGGGATACGTTCTAACAGCGTAGACATACAGTCTGTGTGAAAATAACAGTAGTTTCAGTTTATGTCAGAGCATATATGTTGCACTCTATCTACACGTCTCCATTTGAAAACATTTATACTTCAATAACAGTATAGTTTTTTTTTTTCTGTTACTTGCATAACTTTGAAGTATTTTTGAGCAAATATAATCAATCTTGCATTCTTCAATGGCAAGACAATGTCAACTTTATATGAAATTTGTCTTATCTTTTATCGTATATTTAAAACACATTAAAATTTATACTATAATATTTATAATATTTATAAATTAAATCAAGAGACACTTTTAAACGAGTTACATTAATTCTAAATTTCTCTTTACTAGAAATTGACAAAATTAATTCAATACCACACGCTTTATTGACGTGTAGTATTAACATCAATGAATTAATATTACGATCGGAAGATTATTATATTAATTTTGTTATGTTAATTTTGAATATATCACGAGACCACATCGAAAAATTCAATGACGCGCGAATTAGAGTTGAACGTGCAAAACTCGGAATGGTATCCGTGATATTTTGCTCTCCGTTGAAAAATACCCGACGACTGATTCGAGGACACGAAGCAACCATAAAATTTTACGTCACCGATGCGACGTATGCACGCCTGTCATTACGTCGCTGCAGCTAATCGCGAGCGAGGGAAGAAATAAACGCGCATCGTGCGATCGCCAATTATTCTCTCGCGATTTAATTATTTTTTTTTTTTTATTATCCACGAGATATTTCTTTTCCGAATTTTTGTAATGAGTGTTTAATAATTTGTAATAATTTAAAATTTTCTGCACATATTTTCTTACGCATACACTGGCGTGTTTACCCCATTAGTATTAATCGCAATTTTTACGCCGCTTGCGAGAGAAATCACGAAAGATAATGCAACCGGGCATATCGATATAATTACATTATGTTCGCTCGCGTGATAAGATTAGCTCCCGCTATCCTGCTCTAAATGGCATGAATGCATCGTAGGTAATGTGATGCTAAAATTAGATTCCGAAACGTAACGAGATTGTTGCAGCTCGCAATTTTGGAGCGAATATTCCGCCGTAGATTTTAATATCGATGATAAAGAAGAAAAAAAAAGAACCTGACTTTAGCGTTTAACTGCACGTGGAATTGTACCGGCTTTACTAATAAGCACAATTTATAATGAACGGGGGCGGCATAGGCCCGTCCGTCTGTCTCGTCTGTTCGTCGATTAGGAATTCTCGTTTCGTGCTCGCTTCTAGCTTCTCGAACCACCGCTGGCTTTCGCCCTAATCTCGTATTCATAAAGAAGAAGGCACCCTCTCTCACGGTAGATTTACATGAAACTCACAGAAGTAAGCCCGATTGAACCGTGAGTTATCACCGCCGTGGCTATGAACGCATCTCGTAAATGTTGTCTCAGAATTATTTTTCAAGTCGCGACCAACCTTTCCCTATCTTTAACGTTACGTTATAATGTCTCTCCTTGTTATTAAATTGATTCTTCTTTTGAAGTCGCCTAAAATAATTTCTTTTCTCTCCCTCGAGTATTTTTGTTAACCAATCTGCTAAGTTTTTCAACTATAATTGACGCGGCAATTTATTATATATCTGCAAAATTATCGTAGAATATATTGCTTGTGAAAATTAAGAGATAGGGGTAGGGGATATTTTCTACTATCTCGATAAAAATAGAAACATATTCGAGTAAAGCTATATTTAATAGAATTTCTGTTGCTTTTCTCAAATAATAGCTACATTTTATTCTAGAATTCTTGTTAAAACATTCTCTATAAAATGAAATACAAGAGAAAAATCTGACATTTGATGATGCATCTTGGGAATATATTTTTATATCACGAATTAATTTTTTTTTTAATTACATATTTTTACAAAGTAGCATATAATATAATTTTTGCAATATATTTTATATTTATTATTAAATATTTTTTCCATGTTTTTTTCTTTCTTATTATAATGTAGAGAAGATTTAGATTAATATTTTTTATATCACTGTTTGTAGAAATTGATCTTTTATTGTTTATTGAATTTATTTAAATATTTAATTAATTGAGTGACGTTTACTTTATATATATATATATATATATATATATATATATATATATATTTTTTTTTTTTATTCTAACTTACACAAAGACTAGAAAATATGCTCATACATAAATGATATTTTATTATACGAATTTTCTTCTGCGATTTGCATAAAATATACGACTACAATTGAAGTTACGGTGCCGGAAAGGGTTAAGCAAACGGCACGCGCGTGCAAGAAAATATGTATTCATCGTCGTGTGCTCCTGAAGAGGAGGAAGGGAGTTTCTCTCTTATCCGATATATTTACATAAAAAATTCGTAGAAATTTTAACTGGTAGGGACTGATACCGACATAAGGCAAAAGGAGGAGAATAATCGGGGAAAGGTCGCGCGACCTTATAAACAGATGCTATTTAGGAGCACGCGCGAGCTACGCGTATAAAGGCATTCGAGATCCTCTTGCACGCGTGCAACCACGTATACGTCATTCGTTGCATTGTCGCTTGCGTGTGCCAGGCGTACGTCGGAATTCGTTGGTATAATTTAAGTGCGTTTTACGGCCACGCACTTTGGCCCCGACCCTTTCTCTCCCGTTCAGACGAACTTTAAGGAAATCATCTCACGATAGAGGGTCCACGCACTATCTAACGCGCACGAGATCCGGATAAAAGAGATATTTCGGTGCGGCGTCGCGTATGCCGTAAAGAGAAGATTAAGAGCGGCCGTAAATTATTTCAACGTGGAGAGAGAGAGAACGCATTGATTTTTTAGGGTAGCCGGTCGTCGTAAAACTCCGCCGAGCAGAATCAGATCTTTTCCGTGAATCCGAGGAGAGGCCGCCGTTCCTCCATCCGCATCGCTCAGCCAGGGCCCAAAACAGGTAAAACTGCGAGCGGTTATTGTCGTTATACTCGATTTTTAGTCACGAGCGGCGAAAAATCTCCAAGTCCGCCGATCCGAGAATTTTTTACGGACACGTATAATTACACGTCGTTAGGTGCGCTAATATATTTGACGGGGGCAACAATGGACAAGTGCTCCCCCCCTCCCCCCGTTTTTCGTAATCGCGATTTCTTCGCGGAAACTTTCTGCCGGAGAAATCATTACGGGCAATTATTTACTTATCTGATGACACGAATAATGCCGATATTACTAATATAATAGATACATCGTGGAGTGTACATTAGATGTAGCGTAGTAATTTACGTAATGCATGTAAATGGTGAACGGTAGCAATTTAATATTTCATATCAGCCTTTTTTATTCTATCACATAAACATCCATATCTTTATAGGGCTAGGAGTTACGGCTAAAATATCTTTTATCGCGAAAACTTTAGCAATCGTATAATACACTCGATATAGTGCAAATTATTTGCATGTTATTTAGAGGCCCTGATACTATTCTTATCTGCGATGCAGACTTTAAGGAGGAATGATACGCTGCAATAGTGCGATAAAACGGAAAATAAGACGAGCGCACGTGCAGGATAATTTAATTGGGGAGGGAGGGAGGAGGGGGCGGGTGGTCTTTTCCATTTCCTAAATTACGTCAAGTTAGATTACATTATCTCGAGACCACCATCTTTCTTTCTTCCTCGCTTCTGCTTCACTTCCGGAAGTCTGGCTGATCCATAAGCAGCGCGTTCTTTACGACACTTCCGGCGGTCTCCGCGACCGCGCAAAGAGAGAGAGAGAAAGAGAGGACCGTGAATATGACTGAAGCCCCGGTATTAGGCGCCTTTATGTCGGGCACAATGCCGTTTATTATCATAATCTATTATCGCGGCTTATACGCGTGCGTTGCTAACGCAAAGCCTGGGTAGCGGCCAATAGATCGCGCGAGAGAAATCCTTCCACGCTCGTTACCCGCTTTCTTCCCCTCCCCCGCTGCCCCGGGGATCGCTCATCGACGATTGCTCTTGATTACTCCGTTCCGCGTCGTTTCTTTTAAAAGCATTTCCCTGCGTATGATCTCGCCTCGACGGACGGAGGAATTAAAATCGCCACGTAAAACGTGTCAGCATTCCGGCGTGTGTGTATCTTCCGGATTGAGAAATTCTTCGGCAATTGTGTGTTGTCGAGGTGACTGAACGGTGAACGAGCCGTAAACTAAAGATGCCGACGTGAGATAACATTAAAACATTAAATCTCGTGGAATGTCCATAGACACTCGATACGGATTAATTATTCGTAACAAGTCCCCGACGTGCTGTGGCTCCTCGTCCCTTAATACGGGCATCCAACGTCACCGGGCACGATTTCTTCGAATACATAAGCCTGTGTGTATACGTATGTGTGTGCGTGTACGCGTTTGATTAATATAAATCAGTCGCGCGGTCGCTAATGGCGGCAGATGTACAGTGTAAAAGTACAGGTATTAAATACCGCTTAGCATTCTCCGGATTGTCTCGCACGCACGATTATGTGTGCTCTCTTATCTCCCGCTCAAACATTCATCAAGAAACGACGCGTGAAACAGAAGTGCTGCACGCACGGACGAGCCGTATGGATCGATTGTCGAGGCTAACAAATATTCGCGCCTTTCCGATTCTTCGAGTCAACGTACGTTTCTCAATTTCCTCGTCTTATTTATTTTTGAACGCATTTCATCACATATTTATTATAATATATAATTTTTCTTTTTATTATTTTTTTTTTTTTTTATTATTTTAATAAATTACTAAAGACTTAGAGATTTCTTTAATAATGTCATATGAGTAGAGATTAGTGTTATAATTTTATCAGTTTGCGAATATTGCTTTTAATTATAATTTTCCAAAAAAATATTTATAATTTATTAAAAAATATTTTAATAAATTCTAAATAAATTTAATAATTATTTATAATTTCCAAGAGAAAAAAAAAATTCAATATACCTTTGCGAAATTGAAAATTCGCATAAACCACTCGCAATTAACATGATTTTGCCTATTATTCTGTTTATTATCGATGCTGCGTGCACGACGGTTCATCGAGATAACAGATCAATTTTCTCTCTCTCGGTGAAATTTTCTCGTCGGCTGCTTATCCGAAGATTGGCCGAGCCACGGCGTTCGGTTTACCAACAAATTGAGCATTCCTGGCGTAATTGCGCTCATTACGCGCCTCGCCCGAGAGCCGTTCGCGCGCGAAAGCGCGTTATTAGCGTAATAATATCGATTAGCGCCGTTCGCCGAAATCTCGTCGTCGCGTTCGCGGTATTTTCGACCCGTTCCGTGCGAGGAGGAATGAGATCCGAGCTCGCCGAAAGAAGATGAACGGCGCCGAGTCTACGGTTTTGATTCATTACGCGTCCTTTCTCTCTCTCTCTCTCTCTCTCTCTCTCGGAGGTGTTTATTTTATTTGATAATTATATCGCGAATGCAAGACTCCCATCAATGATGAGAGATGCCGGCCGGCCGCGACCACGAACAGTCCACGATGGTCATTAGTAGCTTAATTATATCCCAGCAGCGATTATTCCGGTATTTCTGCGTATGTATACATACATATATACGCTCCGTGTGCGTAAGGGAAGGTTGGCAGAAGAGGGAGGGATTGAAAAGAGAGAGAGATGGATAGATGGAGCGGGAATACGAGTTTGTGGTGGATTATAAAGGCCATCCTTGGACGGACCCTCGTAAAAACGCACTTTGTTGCCTCCTTAAATCCTGATAATTCCACGCTTCGCCTCTACCCGCCGATTACCCGGCGTAATCGTGTTTCGGCGAGCTTTCCGCTCTATATGTGGAAGATCTTTTTGCGTCACGAGATCCACCGCCACCGTGATCGTCCTCACGGATTAATTACTTTTGTCTCGGGGCGATCGATCGCGATCATTTCAATCGGTTAAATGCGTACGATAATTTTGTATCGAGTCTCATATCCCGAGAAAGAAATTTGCATACGCGATTATCCATTGACAGTTAACGTCAATGTCTTATTTTATTTCATATACGTTAATATATCGTGAATTATTATTTATGCCAACAATAGTCATCGGATCCCACGATCCGTAACCGGACAAACTATACGAAATAATGCAATGCAAATAGACGAAGGGAACGACATTTCTAGAGAATCGAAGCGAACAAGAGAAGACAGATACTTCGTTTTAATCCCCGTGGAAAAGTCGCCGTGCCGCGATTTGCATTTGTTAACGCGGCTTAAGCCGCAGCCGAATGATCTTTCCGGGTTCAACCGGTTACGGCGGGCTCTTTTGTTGCATTATTAGCTACCTATTGTGGAGCAATATCCGCGAGTGCCGAAGCGGATCCTTACGGACACGTATAAAGGGCGAGCGATCGAACGAAATCTAGCCAGCATCAGTATTCAGGCAATTAAAATTTCCTTGCAAAATATATCATAATATAAAATACGCCTGGAAAAATAAAATATCAAAATAGAAAATCTCTTAAACTTGCAGCTACATTTAATTTTTATATAATTTTACATTAAATTTTAATAATAAAATGATAACATTTATATTTTTAAAATTAAATAATTAAAATAAATAATTAAATAATTAAAATAATTAAAAAATATTGACTAACCAAAAGAGAAATAAAAATAATAAAGATAAGGCGACGATGGGTCGGGGAACAAATCGATATTTATCGCCTGTGATCGTAATAATCCCAGGCGAATTGTAAGTACATCCTGTGTCGAGATCGTCCGATCACAAAGAGGAAGCCTCATAGCGATTTTAATTGCCTCCATTATACACGACTTCTCGACTGTAGTTTCTCTCAATTACATCGGCTTACACTTAGCTCTACGTGTCGCAGGAGAAGAAGAACGAGCGGCAGATTATTACTCCGCTGCTATGTGCTTAATTGAAACGATTGTCAAATATATGTACTGCGTAACACGTGACAATCTCCGTCACAATATTACGATTTTGCTGCTACACTACTGTCAATTAGAGGTGCGTTGCATCCGATAAACCTCTCGAGTAACAAACGTCGATGGACAATTCGATTGACTCTCTCAATCTTTTTCTTCCATAAATAAAAATAAACGAGAGAAAATAAATATAAATTAACATTTTATATATATATATATATATATATATATATATATATATATATATTAGACCATTTTAAGGAGAATTTTTTACGCGGATATTTGATAAAATATTAGAAAAAAAATACAATATATTTTAGCTTGTTGTTTTGTCTCTATTATTTTATTTTTTTGTAATTTTTTTTTTATAAAAATGCGAAAAAAATGAAGAATAGTGCTCTTCAATCTTGGCAAGAGCATATAAAATACAGAGTTTATTTATTATATATGTGTTTGTGTATATATATATATATATATATATATATATATATATATATATAAAATAAAATAAAATATATGAAATTAATTGTCAAAAATTAAATATTAAATTGTGTACTTTTTTTATCTCGAGAACAAATTCAATTCTAGAATAGATTGACTACATTCAAGTAGAATCTTGCGTCTCTATATTTAGATCTTTGAGTTGTGCATTATTATTATTCATGCGCACAGCCATTGTCTTTGCGCTTTATAATTCTTCGTAGACGATTCGCAGATTACTGATGACGGCTCGATTGATTAAATCGAGTTGCATCTTATCAATCTCAAGAGGTCGAACGTTGCAACGAATAGAAAAAAAATTCACTGCTAACATTCCGAAAAGCATTACGATCGATTTCGCGGAATCTGATCCGTCGATTGATACTATCAGCATTTAACGGATTCTCGTAACCGACACTTTGCGACACATAAGCTGCAATTTACGGATTACTTAAGACGTTTCCCTTCTCTTTCTCTCTATTTCTTTTTTTTTTTTCTCACATCGATGCTTCTAAGAATTCTTAAGGATTCTTTTGAAAGACGATTTACAAAGTTGATTGACCTTATCTCGCACATAATAATCGTCGAATGCAGAATAGTGTCGCACGATCCGAGCGAAAGTGGTAAAAGGCGCGTTTTCAACACAATATCTACTGACCAGTATATTTTTTCCCTATCAATATCATTGATGGATCTTATTTCAATCTGGATGAATCAAAAGGAAAAAAATTGGACGGTAACATATAAGTAAACTTTAATTTCTAGTTGGGTTTGATCCGAGCGAAAGTGAGAAAAGGCGCGTTTTCAACAGAATATCCACTGACTAGCACTTTTATTTTTTCTCAATCAACATCATTGATAGATCTTATTTCAATCTGGATGAATCAAACAAAAGGTAAAAAATTGGACGATAACTAAATTACTATGTAAGTAAAATTTATTAACATTATCACATTATGAATCTGATTTTAATACATGTTTGTCATGATAAATCCGTGTTATGTATCTTTTTGTTTCTTTTTTTTTTTAAGAAGAGAGGTTTTATTGAAATGAATTGTCATTAAATCGTTTATCGTCAACGGAAATTTACTATAGTATCGCAAGATTGTGCTGCGCTTGAAGTAAATTACCGCGCTAATTGGCGAATACACTCCGATGGTTGCGTCTGTTTGCGATCGTTGATGGTATCTGATTAAGTTCTGACGAGTGCGTTCGCACCTTTTTTTATCGCGCCTTTATCACGCGCGACGTGGAATGTAGTCAAATTAAGTGAAGCGGAGAATTCGTATATGTATATTCGTTTGCGCGTAAATGGCATTGTAACTTGATGCACTAAATAAATACGAGCCGCTCTCTCTCCCTTATTAGCTGTCCACGCGATCGGTGGACCATTATTCGTGAGTCCGCGTTCTCATGAGGCACGACGGACGGAGAAATGAAATGAAACGATGTCGTTACGCGTTTAGCGCTCGTAAACGCCAGCGCGCGTAATTTAGATCGCTTTAAAAATTAAAATTATGTCCGATGTATCGCGAGAAAAGAGAGGCAACGGAAGAAGCACGTCCACCAATAATAACATAGCAAACTCATTAGGGTATGCAAATTGCCGAAAATTAAGAAATATCTATGCTAATCGTCTCTCTCTCTCTCTCTCTCTCTTCTCCGATCAGCTGATTATTAATCAGCTTAACGCGCGGCTGATCATGATTTCTAAATTTGAGACCGATTACGCCTTCATCTCCTCCCTCTCACTTTTCCCCTCGTTTTTCGTCTCGCTTCGATTCGACGGTATCGATGGTACCACCCAGAAATCTCGTGTGCGCCGACGCCGCTATTAATAGACGGTCATGCGGTTGGCGATGCGAACATTAATCGACGTGTCGTTATTCGTGCATATGCGCTATGTGCCTCGCATGGAAAACAATATTTCACGTCGGCGACAATAGTTGTCGCCCAGTCAGACCCTCTCCTCCGTCTTGCTCTCCCTCTCTGTCTCTCTCCTCCTCCATCCTATTCTTTCTCTCTCTCCCTCTCTCTCTCTTTTCTCTTCTCGCACTCGCTTTCAGCGCTGTTCCTCTTTCTTCGATCATTCCTCTTCCTCGCATGCAGTTTCCTACGCCGATGTCTCGGGCAGGAACTTGGGTTTGTCTCACCGAGATGCGAAGACGAATATGTAGATTTTTAACAGCTATACGTGTATGTATATTTGTAGCTGGACTCTAGTCGAGCCTATTCGTCGAGTGAATCAGAACCGATGATTTTTACCAACACACTCGAATTAATTTCTGGCTCGCTCTTATTTTTCTCATACTTATTCAGACTATCCTGAATAATTGTCTCTCTTATCTTATTGCATCTTTTCTCTCTCTCTCTCTCTCTCTCTCTCTCTCTCTATTTCTCGCTTAGTGTATACTGTTAATTTATCCTCTTTAGCATATAGGAACCATAATATGACTTCAATTTTCGACTCGCTCTATTATCATCCTTTTTTTTACATTTTATATTTATATTTGGCTGTTCCTCACTTCTTGCATACATTCATGATACATTTATTAGCACTATGACGCCATAAAACGCTACGACCATATCGAATTTTAAAATACTCGTGCAAAAAATTGTCTTATCGCTCTGAGAATCTGCATTATTGTCAAAAAAGGTTACTTTGAAAAGTAATGTCGATGTTCATAGATTTGCTATAAATTTAATTTTTTTTTTTTGAAATTACTGTCCCGTATAAATTACAAAAATATTGCTGGGAAAAACTACGATACACACACACACACACACACACACGCAAATATTAAGTACCATTTATCGCTTTAATCCAATATTTAAAACGTTAAGTGGAAATTTATTCTCACTGATATCGGTTATGGCTTTCTGATCCTTGCAAAGTACAGTAATATACGTTATCTCCATCCTCCAGAGCCCGTAACTTTTATTATTTACCATATTATGGGAAATTCTAATCCTTTTACGATGTCCCTTTTCTATTAAGGATTCTCTTGCGAATATTTCTTCTCACAATAAATTTTATCTTATTTTAATTTTAAGTTGTTTTTCGCATAGAGGAAGCTTTCTGCTATTTGTTCCGTTGTTGCATTCAGCGAAGGATTTCACGAATAACCCACACACGCGTACGGACAACCTCGAGAGGACTACCGAGGGCATTCCGCCTAATGAATGCGCCGGCACATCCGATACCGTCGTAGCAAATTAATCCGGCCGACTAACGAATCAACTTATTTGAATATCCCTCAGTCCCTTTCCTAGTCCCGGAACCCACCTTGCGACTCATCTTCGTCTCGTGAACAAATATACCTGTGTCTTTCCCGCGCCCAAATACCTCTTCCACTCTCATTCGTCCTCACGGACTCACAGCATCATCCCTCCCGTTTCTCTTTCTTCTTCTCCTTACTCTCAATCTTTCTCTGTCTTACGATTTTAATCTCTCATAATCCCTCCTTGCTTTAACATTCACGTTCGGTTGCGCTAGCATGTGTATACGTCTACGGGCCCGATGCCCACACACAATGGGCCCTGATTGCGGATTAGGGATTAGGAGACAAAAGACCTGGACGCATGAGATCGAATGAGGCTTGACAAATAAATGAGACGGACTTCAATTACTCAAACTCGCGTTTCTTCCTTACTACGTTGCAATAATACAATAAATAAATTGATTAGACTTGATAATAGATGAGCGATAATTTTTATCTAGATTTTTAATTAAATACTGTTTAAAAAGGAAAGAATTTTATATCATACTGGCTTAAAAGATAATAAAGTATTTAACAAATATTTTGCGATATATAAATATATATTATAATTAGAGGATTTGTAGGGAATTACTAAATAAAATGTTTTAGACAAGTGATCATTTTTACGTAGGTTTTTAATTATATTGTATAATTATATTGTAATTAATTATATTTTTTTAATTATAATTTGAATATATTTATATTTTAATTATACTACTTAAAAAAAGAAAGTATTTTATATCATACTGATCTAAAAAGTAATAAAATATTTAATAAATGTTTTGTGATATGTAAATATATATTATAAATGGAAGAAATATATATAATATATATATATAAATAAATACTAAACAAAATTTTTTGACAATTTAAAAAATTTTTTATAATTATTTGACAGTCAGGACGTAAAAATGTTCTCCATCGATATCGCTGTTATAGTCGTTACAAACTTTTGCTGCGACCTACTGATTTCTGTCCTTCTAGTGAAAGTGAAAGACACATTATATCGAGTGCGCGAGTCATTACGCAAGTAGATATTAATTATTATCCTCGTAATATGTATGTGTTCTCTTTTATTACGCGGATATCTCGAATCAGTATCGGAACATTACCGAGTCTAGCTCTTATACGAGCGTAACGTATATTTCTCTTTCACATATACAAGGCAAGACTTAGGAAAGTGAAATAGAATACTGAAGATTAAAGATACAAATTAATAAAGTAATTAAAGACAAATAAAATACCAAGCTACGTAACGGTGTGGATAAAAAGTTTTACATAAGCCAAGGATTTATCAAAATTCATAAGTCATCATCCTCGCTTATTATTACAGCAGCATTTTGTACAAGCAGTTCGTTGCACCGAACTGCATTCTCTGCAGTCTAAAAATTGCGGAAACACTCTGGGGCCTTTGTGTTATCGGCGCGTAAAAACGCCGAAGCGGACGGACATCGCGCGCGCCGCCCGGTCGTGTTTGAGTTTGCGAGAGGGTGAGAGATGAGATCGCGGATAAGATGTGTTGTCCGGCTGTAGTATAGATAGCCATTGGTCCCCTCTTCTCGTGTCACAACTGGTCCGATGCACGTTTTGCACCGCAGCCCGTTTCGGCTCGATCCCTCCAGCGCGTTGAAGCCACGTGATTTCTTCTCGCGCCTCGATCGTGTCCCGATTCACGGCGAGAGGATCATCGTTATCGTAATGTTCCTGAATACCGGGACTCGTGTCAATTAACAGATACAGTTTCCATTTTTCTGCTTATTTGATCATTGTTCTCCCCTCATTCGCGGACACTTGTCTTGAGGATATGGCACGATTGTGTGCATCTTTTTTATATTAAAATAGCGTGTTACTGTATAAGACCTCGACACAAAAGTGATGAACTATTTTAGATCCCGAATATTTTATAGCATTATCGTTGAGCGTTGATTGATAGCAATTTAATATAGGAATAAAATTATAAATTGTGTCAACGTACGGCGCTTGGGACAATTCAGATTTAATTCCGGCATTGCCAATCAGTTGCATGTACCCTGAACCTTATATCGAACCGCCGATGCTGGTTGAGAGAGGCTTAATAAAGCGCGGCGCGAATTTGGTGTGGGCGCCGCTTGCGATCTCTCTCTCTCTCTCATTCTTTCTTTTTGTCTTTTGCTCTCTTTCTTTCCGTTTCGCCACACCTCGCATATTTGGCGCGTGATGTCGCGACCAGATTGGTTCGACATGCTGTACGAATGTAAAGGTCGGAGTCGTGAACGGACTACTCAGAAGGATGGCGAGTAGATTTTTAAAGCGGCTACATATAAACACGGGGAGGGGGGGGACGGGAGGAGGGGGGGGGGAGAAACGCGATACGAGGCACTCCCTCGATCAAACTTAATACACCTGCCTCTTCATTTCGCCTCTTCTTTTTCCACTCGACACCTTACGCTATCAAGGGACCTAATGAAATTAACAGACTATTTTTTTTTTCTTTTTTTTTTCCCCAATTTTAAGCGAGCAAGTTTTTCGCAAGTCCATTGCTCGGTGACGAAATAAAAGCTATGTGAAAAACATTTATAGAATATAATTGCAAATCAATGAAATCTGCATGTCGCTCGTGTGACGTAAGACGATTTAAGAGCAAAATAAAATATAAAATCTTCAATATATCTTCGAGTAATATAATTCAGGAAAATTGTATGTATTGATATATAAATAATTATTATATACAAACAATTTTGTTTTTTAATATATTTTATAGAGAGATTAAATCTCTTGGTTTGTGATCTCTTGATTATCACGACATTCCCGTCCGATCGTCCGCGGAGAGATCGCGGATTAACAGACAAAGATGGGCGATTAAATTACGCTGATGATTATTATAATATCCATTATACTTGATTTGAAATATCGTGTGCGACGAGAGCGTTGTTTATACACCTCGTTGCGTCACTTTGACAATGTTTGTAACAGTATCGGCAATCGTGATTATTGACGGCAGGATTTAATTAGCGTTACGCAACAGCGTACAGGTGATTTCAGACAATTGTTCGCTCCTTACACACAGGCCACGTACACATGCTTATACGCGCGGAAATTGTATCGATTCAAATGCCCGGTTCACTTCGTTAATTATTTTGTTCGATCGACAAAAGACTCGGGCGAAACAGTTACATGGTCGATTCCGGCGACATTCTCCTCGTCACACACACACACACAAGCGCGCGCGCGCAGCGTTAAGTATTAACTGTCGCTAGGATTGATTCCTTCGACATCGATTAGCATTGACCTTATCTCGCTACATATTGTCCACTTTTACATTAATAGTGACTATTAATGTGATAACCTCTTGCGATAAATTTTTCTCGAAGCTTTTAAATCACTTTTTATATTCCATCTATTTTTACTGCATCAAAAATTGTAGAAATTTCTCGCAATTTTTCCTTGACTTTTTACGATTTTCCCAGACATATAGCAGCACGGTCCTTGACTGAATATAAATTATTGCCCGGAGATTTTTCGCGTTTTAATGAGAATGCGGTCCAGGCAGAAAGATTTTCCCGCGAGTCCGAAGGTGGGAACGAGAAGAAAGAGAGAGAGAGAGAGAGAGAGGACACCACGAGAGAAAGAGAGGCAGAGAAGTGATCTTCTCTTCGACTGTCTTTCTCGTTTATTTTCCGGTCCGGCGACATGCCCGCCGGAATTGACGCCCGGCAACTCTCCGATAGACAGCCTTGAGATGTCTATCGGTGATTTAGAGTAGAAGGAGAGTTTGCGAGAGGGAGGGAGGACGGGGGGGGAGGGAAGAGGGGAATGTCGCGCGTTTCTCTCTCTCTCTCTCTCACGGGTGTCGGGCGCGTATATGTACACCTGCATAGGTATGTTTACGTTGCACGTATGTGCGACCGGGCCGGCCCCCGGAGCGACTTTTTGCGCGGCGCCCGCGCTTCGGAGAGACCGACCGACCCGCCAATAGAACTCGCATCGAAGACGATACCACCCGGTGACGATGGCGATCTCGTTTTCTGTCTCGTCAACATCCAACATCCGGATCTAGCGCGGCTTGTCGATCCAAAACGCCGCGTTACGTTACCCACATTGTTGCCCGCGTTACTTATTCCATCGAATCCTTTGTAACAATCGTGGATATATATTTTTATCAATTATTCCTATATGATAAATTATTTTTATTTGAATATATTTAATATTTATTTGCAACGTGTGCCTTGTTTAGGCTTCCAACAGAATAATTGAAAAATAATAATAATATAAATAATAAAAATATTGAAAAAAATAATATCATATAAAATATTTCATTATTTTTGACATTAATTTGATAATGAGGTAAATATGAATTAAATTGTCAACTTATATGCATATATATTTGCCATTATGTTATCATAAATTATTATTTTTTTTTATTTGGATAATTATTAATGTTTTCTTATAAAATCTTTAATTGTAAATTTTGTGTCGCGCTCAAAGTAGTCCTCGAGTGTCGTAGGATCGTACCAGGATCGTTCTTGGCACATGCCTTGCGTGGAGGACGTGTCGTGCTTTTCTATTGTAACTCGTTGCGATAATAGTTACACGCACAGCAGCATCACGCATTGTTGTTTATCATATAAATTACTTGTCCAAGTGTAGCTTTACTCTCCGTAAGTACCAGGCGTGAACGAACTGTACTAACATGAGAACAGGCACTTGCATGTGGGAATTTTGCATTTCAAAGAAACACTCCCGCTACTTTGGCATCGAGATCGATTTTTTTTTTTTTTTAATGTCAGAAAATTTTCGCTTTTATTCCTTCTATTCGCGCGCTACAGATGTCAAAAGAAAAAAAAAGAACATACTCCATCGTCTTCTTTAAAAGGTAATAAAAAAATTTTTCGATACAATTAATTTTTCGCTCAACGTTTTACTTTAAACGAGAAATTATTTTTTAATTATTTTTTATTAATTTTTTCTTATTTTTTATTTTACTTTTTATTATTTTTTAATTATATCTTATTAATTATTTTCAATTAATTTTTCAAATCTTTTCACTCTCTGCTTCTTTACTCTAAACATAAAATGACAGATCAATTTTTAGACATATTTTTGTATTTTTCAAAATAATTTAATATAATGTTCTCGAAAAATTTATTTACAAAGAATATTTTCACCTTTTTGCGAGATGTGCGATTCTAAATTCATGGAATAAGATTAATGCGTCTTATTGATTTCTCTTCGAGAGTGATTTATAGATGATCTTAATTCTCGCGCGGCGCAACAGCTATTTTATTTCCCTGATACATATAATAAAGCTATCGTGCTTGAATCTATTCAGAAGTTAATCATCGCCGATTGGGCTTTGAACGGCGGGACTTAGGGCCCTTCGCGTTGCACAGAAGCGCGAAGGACACCGGCTCGCATCCATCCAATCCATCCCGCAGATTGCATCCCTTCTCTTTCTCACTTCCTCGCCTTCTGATCATGTCCTCGTTACCGGACCGCTCGCAGATTTAACTCCGTCCGCGTATCGTCTAGATGCGCCGTGCATCTCACTCCGCCGATCTCGCGCCTCTTCAATCGAGTCCTTTCGATAAGCGCGCCAAACGCCGTGTCATCCCGCTTAATTCCGTGTAAATTTTAGGCGACTCATTAAGTAACTAGAATGAAATGCCGTGAATGCGCGTACAAAACGGGGCCGCGGGGGGGAGGAGGTGGGGTTGGGGGAGAAGTAACAAACGACACAATTAAATAGCAATCGTCGCCGCGACGCTCGTTAATGGCCCCGACACGTCTCGCGCGTTTGCCGACGCGCGAAGTTAAAGCTGTTTCACTCCGTCATTATTTGTTTGTACCAATTAAGTAGTACCTTCGGTTGGAACCGGAACGCCGCGTCATTCCGTTTAATTCAAGTCGAAATTTCAACCGGTTCTGGTTGCCTGGACGAAGGTCGAGACAATAAAAATAGCGAGTACGCCGTTAATGATGTAATTAAGAATAAATAACGTATTTTTATAAAGAGAGACGCGCATCGAAATTTGCGTGGAAACAAAACGATAAAAATTTAAATCTTTAGAAGAACACTTTTCGAGAAAGCGTGCACTTTGCAATCACTCATCGCCGTATAATTTAATCAATAATTCAACTCCTGCGATTTTCAATGCACGATATATATATATATTGCCGTTAAATGTTTGGATCGAGCGATGCTGGTTTACCCTGGAATTGCTAAAGAAGAAGATTTCTCTCCTTCTCTTTAATCGTTTCCATTTCCACACATCTGCCAGACTATTTTTATTCCCATCATCGTCAATCCTGTTTGTAACAATTATCTGCTCGAATAAAGATAAATTATCTGGCTCGATCGAAAGGATAAATAACAATTTTATATATATGCAATTTTTAATGGAACACCCTTTATATCGAGCCGATATTAATTAAATGTAGATTTTATCATCTTAAGCAATAGAGATAGTCTTTTCAGAATTTGCTGTGAAAAGAATTTTATGGAAAAATAATAGGAAATATTTAAAGAATGTTACATTTTTTTTTTTTTTAAGATGTGAATTATTTTTTTATTACGGACGAATGATTATTACAATCGATTTACTTTGATTTTCTCAAAATTCCAATGAAACAAACATTTTTTGAGGAAGAAAAAGAATTATATATTTTTCAAAATTTAATGACCTTATTCTCGAGGATAGATTGGAAGACTGGATGATTTACATTCTTGTCATCACACATTTATCCTTTTTTCTATTCATTTGCGCTGCAAGCATTACAGGCGATTAGCTATCCACTTCTAAAAAATAAGCAGCGATGATCGATAGTGCTTCTGCTCATCGATTACTGAAAGATTAGACGATAATGATTAACGTAATAAAATGTCATTCATATTTCCATTACGCTTCCCGATATTAATCTAGTTTCTCGCAAGACGTTGATAGCACACTTTTAATCGGGCGCCAACAGGCGATAGTACAATCTTTGATGCGTCGAATCATTCAGTAGTATGTAGTGTATTTATAACTCGCTGCCTATCCACAGATATGCAATTAGACGATAACAGATTAATATGAAAAGAGAGAAATAGATAAAGCGTAATCAAAATATTTTGATATTCAAATATTATATTTAAGTGAACAATTTTACTTGCTGTCATAAAGTCTTTAATCTTGATAGACCTTAAGGATCGGTAATAAAAAAAATAAAAAAAAAACCAGCAGGTCAAAAAGAATTGCAAGAGAATAAAATTCTATTCATTTGTAGCTTTAATTTCAAAGAATAAGACAATTAGAGGCGTTATCGATATATACTGACAATTATCTTGTGCGTCTAAAATCTAACTCAGCTACCCCATCTTCGGCGCAATGTGCAAATCGCGTACAAGGTACACGTAATGTACGAAAAAAATGTCGGCGAGGTAACAGAGAGACAGAGGAGGAAGAATGGTGGACGGGAATTACAATGGTCGGTAGATCGACGAGGAGAAAACGAATGACTTCTTGCTACATGTAGACGGCGGCGGCGGTACATGAAGAATTTGAGCGATTAGTACACGCTGCGACCTTCCTTTCACGAAGCGAATACAAATCAACGCGACGATTGCCGCCGCGCTACGCGCAGTAGACGCTCTCCGCGTTCATTTAACCGGCTATGGGATATTCACACTTGGCACTTTTCTCAGGCCTCGTCTATCTACCGGAGTGTGTACTCCGAGCGGACACGTGCCTGCGAGTGGAGCGTCCGAATAGCCAGTCTGGTATACAGGGTGGCCCCGAACGTTCCAGCCAGACTTTGAGGTCTTATAGGAAATTTAATTCTGAACAAAAGATTTCTTGTAAACATGGGGAGAAAAATGCTTTCTTAAGAAGTTATCGCACAAAAACCTCTGAAATCGTGATTATTTTACATATTTTTTTCAAATATCATGGAAAATGTGCGTATTTAAACAAAAAATACCGAAACGAAAGTTGTAGAAAATTAAATTATCTTTTAAATGAGATTAAAAGATACTCTCCATTTAAAAAATATTCTACAGTGCTATTTTAATTTAAAAAGAAGAATTATTTTATTTTTATGAAAGAAAAAGATTTTTGTTTTTTATTTTTATTGATTTTTCTCCAGGAAATTTATTAAGTTTCATCTCCTTTTTATTATACTTCTCAAAACTTAAGGAAAGATACGATCAATTAATGTCAAAAAATGTCCAAAAAATATGCTGTCGTGAAATTTGTCGTGACACATTGCGATTATTGTGATTATTATTAATTTTCACGCTCATAATCGCATAATTATCGATCAGACGTGTTGAAACTGCAGCATTTTTCACTATGAGTAACTAATTTTAAGATGAAATCGCTGTCTTGAATCCGATAAACTGAATTGTCTAGTTGATTAAAATTATACAAATTTCCCGGAAAATTTCGAGATAAACTGTAAAAAAATAACAAGATAACCTCCGAAGAAAAGAAATTAAAAAATGTGGAAAAATACAGAAATTTGAGGCGCAAAAATTTTTAAGTGTGTAGTCAATTAATTTGCAATTTTTACGGAAAAGCGACAGTTTTATTGACTACAAGTCTCGGGCCGAATTCTGGACATTATCGTGGACACAAGACTTAACAATGGCAACTATGGTCAGTTTTGGGATATTGACTTCAACATGTGACACATGTGACACATGTGACACATGTCGATAAGATGCAACTCAAAGAACAATATTAGAATGAAATCTTACAAAATAAAATTTTCAAAATAATCTTAAAGATAAATAACTTGAAAATAATCCTAGTAGAGTTTTACAAATATTATATAATACATGTTTATGCATTTTTTTTCTCAATTATTATTTCCCCTTTTTTTTTACAGACACCTTGTATCTCATGGAAGTCAGAGACCCACAAAAATACATTCTTCACAATTTTTATTACAATATATTTTTTAATTTAATACTCACTCAAGTAGTAATGCTCGATAAAAGGGGCAGGATTTCCAAATCGTTTGGTCGCTGGATCTCTACACGTGGACTTTTTATGGAAACTAAACGATCGATTTTATGCGGCGAGATTGTCCGCATTGGTTTACACGCGCGTTCCTTTGTTGACGCACAATATGGTGAGTGCGGTTGCATTCATTATTGCAATCATATCTTTCAGTGACGACGCTGCGCTTCCGACATAGTGGGTAAATAACACGCGTGTCAAAGCGTGAGACGGGTTGCTCGTATGTCACGTCAGGCAAATTAACCGCTAACAATATGCGCGTCTCTCAGAAAACGCGGAAAGACTAAGAGCAGCTTGGAGATGCAACGGTAATGACGAAGTTGCATACACTGTTATACTACTAATTTGTTTGCAATGCGATCAAGTAGAGACATGCGCGTAAAATTGAATAGAGATACGCAGCTTTATAATTTCAAACTGTGTTACCTTGCTATTTACCCATAAATGCGCAATCTTTATTCAAACTTAATATTGAATTAATTATTATGTCTCTCTTTTCTCTGAGAGAGACACCGTGATTCTCTTCGTACAATCCACCATCGTTTCAATGAGCTTCTTCAAAGCTGTTAGCATTAAGAAAATATTGGCATAAAAATACGATTTTTTTTTTTCGGATAACATGTTACATATATATCATTTTTTTAAATATTTTAACATTTCCATAGAGAGGGAATTTTGGCTAAAATATATAATTAAATGAATAAAATATTATTTATCATATAACGTTTGTTTGTCGCTAATTTAATTTGCTTAATTTATTCACAATTATTAAATTTATAGGCAAAAATAGTTTGAAATCTCGTAAATTATTTAGAAATAATGTTTTTTGCAAAACAATGTTTTATTTCAATTTGTGCAATTTAATAACTTATAATTTCTCTCTCTCTCTCACAGAATAATATAGGTTCAGAAATTATGTTTTATCGAAGTTTAAGTATGTATGCAGTCTAAAATTTGGACGTAATAGATTTTATAAATAAAAACTAAAAATGATCACAAAAGATCTACAAAAAAAAAAGAAAAAATACTGCGAGAAATAATTAAAATTATTTCTAGAATTATTTCTAAAATAACTTTTATAATAGGAATAAAAAAGAAAATATAAATAGAGAGAGAAAAAAGACATATGTATGTATATCACAAAAGTCCTGTTTATGTTCAATTTGCGACTCATATTTTTTCATTTAGTCACGCTTTTGTTCCGTTTCCCTTAAATAGTTTTTTCCGAACAGTGTTCCTAAACAATGTTTCTTCATAATTCTTCTTTTGTTAGGAGCCAATAATTTTCTTTATTCAATTCACACATAAGCTCGCGAATAAAATCAACATTTGTCGTAATTTAATAAACATTTTTAATAATTATTAAAACAGAGTTAAAAGATAAGTATATGAGTTATGAGGCATATATTTAAAAGAAATTATAAAAACAAACTATTTATTTTTTCATAGATAACAGCGATGACATTTATTAAACGTACATATAATATAAAACAATAACAAGAGTATTGTTATCCGTTCTTGTTACGCCTAAATGTCGAAGAGGGTGATTTTATCACGATAGAATAAAATACGATTAATCGCACGAATAAATTAATGGGTTCACAACAAATACAGTGCGTTCGAAGCAGGAAGTTTCCTTCCAGCGGACGTGGGCGACCCTAACTATGTGATCCTACTTTCCGATAAGAGATACTCCGCGACTAGGAGAACGCGTAACCCTACGAAGAGAACACAGGAAACAAGGACATTCTTCACGTTCTTTCGAAATAGGATTACCTTGCTCCATTCATCCCTTCAAGAATCGTAGAATAGAACGTGTCACGTGGGTGGTGTGCATTATATCAAAGTTTCTCTCTCTCTGCATCGAGATCGAAACATTATGTATCACAGATCAACGCACAGCTTCAGCGTCTATAAAATCGTAAGAATTTTTTCTAATTTATTATGTGCTATTTATGCTTTATATTTAATTTATTATATGTGCCGTTTATGCTTTATAATATACTTTATTGATTTTCGAATATAAAATTATTATATTGAAGTAAAAAAAAAGAGAAATTCTCTAGGTTTCAGAAATGAGTTGAGTTTTTATAGTCTTATTTAAATTACGTAATGAAATATAAAAATTTCTAATTTAATATTATTTTTTAATTTTAAGATTTTTATTTTCACTTTAGCCTTTCGCATTTTTTAAAATTTATTAAAAATTATTTATCTACTATACAGACTTTTATATAATTTCAGAAATTTACATTGTCTTGCTATAGATTTCGGCGTAATCAGTGTCAATGGCACATAATAATTTATTATAAAGCCGTATTATAATTTTTTTTTTTTTTCGCGCAAGAGTGAAAACTTGTTATTAATTCGAAATTTATTCTCCTTCTCGCACGCGCATTCTCATCTCGCCTGTGAATCCTGCGACCTACGTCGGCGATTAAAATCACCATGATCGTCCGGAATGACGTAAAGATTCCTCGACGCGCACCCGTGTACTGACTCACAAGTCATCCAATCAATCATTCACCGCGTGACTCATTGTACGAGGCGCGGATCATCGACGCCGCAGAGAGGCCCGCTATCGATACTTTATCGGCAGTCACATTATACTCTTTTCTCTCTCTCTCTCTCTCTCTCTCTCTCTCTCTCTTTCTCCCTCCCTCCCTCCCTCGTCTTTCCCACTTTCTCTGTTCTATGTCTATTTCCTTTTTCATCCACCTTTCCCCCTCGCCGACGACTCCCCAATAATGACACGTTGTTGGCCGAGGAAATTACACCAGTACTTACGAAACAAGTTGCGCGCGCGCGCGAATCCCTTCGTGTCGCGTACACCCGGTATACGTGCGTCGGCTAATGGTATATGAATAATTGAATATCCGCCTTTATCCAGCTCATATCGGTGAACCGTGCGAGTACATCGTTCTGCTAGAGCTCAGCACAACGGGTGTCTGGCAGCGATTCAGATAATCGAGAAAGAGAGACGCTGTCGCATCCTTTTTATCTCGTCGCCTGTGAAACAATACCTTTCACGCGACGAATCCAGGTGCGACTCGGCCGAGCCCAAGGAATGATCCGCTCGATAAGATTTAATTCCTTAATTTCATATATATTTGATTCACATAAGATCGCGCTTTTCTTTCGTAAAGTCTCTTTAGAGACTTGAGAAAAAATTGACAGGCTAAATATAATCTTTATAAATGAATTTTCTCTTCGTGCATGAAGCTTGAAAAAAAAATATACACACGCAAATGAAATGAATTAATTTTATATTCTTTGTTGTCTGCTCTTGTTCACGTCATGAATCACGTAAATTGCGATAGATTCATTGCGCGGCTCGCGGAGGAAAAAGATGCCTGACGGATATCTAAGGGCATAGAAGGCAGTTGGCAGTTTGGCGGAGAAGTAGCTGTGACATATCCACGCAAGTATAGTGATTAGGTATCGATGCGGCGTAGATAAACGTCGCGTCGTGCGCCAAGAAGACCCCGTGCATTCTGAGAGCCCCGATGCGATCGCGTGTCGGCGGATAATCCTCGTGGGGGAACAGTTCCCTAATTCCGGCCCCCAGCCCCGTCCTGACAATCGCGGCATATTGTCGCATATATATATATATCTTTGAAATACCAGGCTCGGGATACCGTGGCGCGCGTGACGGGCGTTTTCGTCTCGTACACGAATGTTTACCTCACGTGCCAATTGCGACGATACATGTTAGACGGGGAACAATAATCATGAAAATTAATTTGTTACAATGCTTCTTAGACGATGTGTCAACATAAAACACAAGCTATACGTTTCGATCTCATTTTTCTGCACAATTTTAACAAAAAATTAACCGATAATAAGGTCTAGCTTTGGTGAAAGGCAAAATAAGAGGCTACATATAAAGAAAAATCAATAAATACATAACTTAAAGGCAGTCAAAAAAATAAATAAAATTGTAGCGTCAAATCATTTAATGTTTTAGCCTGAAAAAAATTTCTAAAATCATATGATTTTGACAGACTTGGCTTGAACGTATTTTATATTATTTATATCTCAAGCATCAGTTCTGATGAGACTGGTACTTCATGTATTCTTTATTCTTAAAGTGTGTTATAGACATAACTTGATAGAGAAGAATATACATGAAACGTATTATTGGCGAGAGTATAACTGAGAAGTTCCATAAATTATTAACAGTACTTAGTAGTAGCTCTGTAGTCTTTATTCTCTCCTTAACGTTCATATATCAAAGGAGAGATATCTGATTATAACTGTTAAATAATAAAACTTTTAGATAAATAAATTAAGCGTATACATGGTATACCCTCGCAATGGCATAGCATATTTTTAGCTCAAGAAACCCTTCAATTTATTTCAAGAATATTATATTGCAATTTATATAGTTTTCCCTCTAACATTTTCACCGCCATATAATTCTCGTCATCCAGTTTCGAGTCAATAAATTAAGATTGGCATCTTTTTTTCTACATGAATTACTCGTTTTTCGTCCAATGGGACGTGATCTCGATGATAGTTTCTCGAGCAAGAGCGCTCGCAATCGCTCGAAGGACGACCGGCAATTAGTAATAATTCCAGCAGACAATGTGCCCGCATATCTCATTCGCGAGCAGGACAACAAAGAGACGCACACGCGACACTTAATGGACGCGCGATGATGGCGTAGTCGCTATTGGTTCATCGCAGATATACTAAAAGTCTCCGATTCGTACGATGCTTCAAAAGCATAGGCCATAATTAGTGTCTCCACGTGCGACACTTGGCGAAATCTAGTCTCCTGAAACTGCAATTGCTTTTCAACGTCGTTAAAACGGAATTGGCGGACAAAAAAATGCATTAGAGATTTTAGTGATATAAAATAAAAGGGGATGAAATTTGTCAAGCCTTTCTCTCAAATTTCTCTTTTATTTATAATTCAGATATTTTTTTTTTTTTTTTTTAACTTTTTAACGTCATTAAAACACAATCGGCGGACGAAATAACTGATGCATCGTGTAGAAAAATTAAATCAGACATTTTACTGATATAAAATAAAAGGGGATGAAATTTGCGAAGCCTTTCTCTTAAATTTCTCTTTTACTTAGAATAATTCAAATATTTTTTTTACCTTTTCAACATTGTTAAAACACAATTGGCGGACGAAATAACTGATACATCGTAAAAAAAAAATTGGATTAGATATTTTACTGATATAAAATAAAAGGGGATGATATTTGCGAAGCAATTCCCTTCTCTTAAATTTCTCTTTTACTCATAATAATTCAGATATTTTTTTTTTTACCATATAATTTGAACGGTACAAATTTCTGTCAAGCATTCGCTTTCTACATTGCGAACGCATCGTGCGTTTTTCAGTGCAAAAACCGATCGGATATTGTATTTTCACTTTGAATCGCACGAAAGGCCATAATAATGATTCCTCGCTTGACGGTGCGCGCAGCATCTGCCGATCGTCCTCTAACAGGTGTCATCGACACTTTTGCGGCCCCAGATTGACGGCTCGTTAACGGCGATCTTCTTCCCCGTCTACTACCCCTCTCTCCTCCCCTTCGCTCCTCTCGCCATTCGTACTCGCACCGCGAAGACGAGACTCCTCGACGACGCTTCCCATCGAATAACGAACGCGCTCCGATCGATGGAAACGAACGCAACGATTCGACACGTACGCTTTTCTTGTCCGTTCATCCCGACAGCCTCTCTAATGATCTCGTTCGCGCACAGGAATTTGATAATTCCTCGCTGAGCGGCGATCAGTTTTTCTCGAGAAACCTAGCGGAGCGCACCGCGTTTTTCTATCGCATCGCATTTTAACAATATTATGGAAAGACAGATTCTATTGATGTTTTCTTGTTGATTTGAAAATGTAAATAAAAATCCGATAGGTTGAATAATATTTTGATATCAAGACTATTAGAATATTTGAATTATTATATCGGTTCTTTTATTTAGAAAATAAATTAGCAATATAATAAGTAGAGAAAACTCTCTTATAGTAAGAAATATATATTTATATAATACACATTGTATGTATCTATTTTTATCGGTATTATTTTATTCTGTTTTTAACGCGACTAAAAATGAACACGCTTTATTAAAAATTAATCGTTATTAATTAGCCATGAATTTAAAGTTTTTGAAAAATCTTATTATTTACAAAATTTTTTCTTACCAAATGCGACTATAAACTCTGCTTCAAAAAATCTGATCTGTTTACTTTTATGTGGTGAGATAACAGTTGCGCTTAATGATACAATGTAGAGAGAAATCGTCAGAGACAGCACAAAAACCTTCGTGGCTTATAATATGTACTAGTAATGTGCACATAATTGGGGATGTAACGATCATCGAAAGGTGAAATTTAACTGTTCGCTTATAGCTCGACATGCAACCGAGGTCGATTAGCCCTGACATATGGCCGTTCGATTAATTGCCTTTAAGTAGGACGATTAAGTCCCGACAGAGAACCCGAGAGTCGCACAAGCCGCATCTTCAAGCGTTTGCCCTTTCCTCGTTGTCTGTTATAATTACCATAGGAGAGAAACTACACGAGATATTCTTGAGCCTAAAGATCCCACGGATCCGGATGCTGATATTCTCTCTCGATGCTTCGCACGTTAATTGATTCGCTGCGATATCAATAGTACAAAAATTAATACGCGCACGTTCATTAATCTCATTTAATATTAATTTTTTTTTTTTTATTGTCTTGTTTAATATTTAATTTTGGATAGTATTTTATATTATTCCCTGTGCTTTGCGACAAAATTTAAATACGATTTTTGTAACTTTTTCTACTAAATATTGCTTTCGATATTTTTACTAAAAAGCATTAGAGAATTTTATATGATGCTTATTACGACAAAAAAAAATTACATAGATACTTTTCTATTCAGGTCTAATGTAATAAGCAATTAGATCGATTTGTAACAACATGTCATTTATGACATGCAAAGCAATTTTTCTTTTCCACGGAATATGTGTGTGTGTATGTATATATATATATATATATATATATATATATATATATATATATTTTCCAACTGAGAAAGGATTAATTTCATAAGTGACCTTTCTGCTCTACGTATCTCGAAAAAGGCAGGCAGGAAGTAATAACAACCGTCGTCGCGCAAAGCGAAGAATCGAGCCGCGCCAGAAGTATATTCGTCCTTTTTTTTTCTTTTTTTTTTTTCATTCAAGACGATGAAATATTTTCTTACCGCGACGATGTGACACTTTCGCGAAGTGTTCAACCGCCTATAACAAGGTTTCGTTTGTTCCCATCGCCTTCGACTCGCCTTGAGACGAGCTCGCTCCCCTTCCTCCCCTCCCCTCTTCCTCCCTCCCCCCCCCTCTTTCTATCGGACCAGTATCCATAAAATAATCGCACGGGCTTACCTCCGGATTACCTCCTTCATGCGCGTGCGTTCGCCGTATGGGGTTACGCACGATCGGGAGGGTGAGATGCGTGTCGGATCTCTGGTGACGCAAAGGAGGAGGCAGGGGAGGGGATACTAAAACGCGAATCGCTATTATGCCGCGTAATTGTTTGTCCTTGCGGCCGCCTAATGAGATCGCCGCTGAGAATCTAACGATCCTATAACGTCCACCATCGCCTCGGACTTACAGCTCGCGAATGTAACGTGGATTTGTGTGAATTTTTTTTTTTTTTCTTTTTTTTTCTCGACATATAACTCATATCTCTCTACTAACGGAACATCGAGATAAAAACAAATGCGCAATTTGTCTCTTTCATTTTGACTCACGAGCGGGAGTCCATTGCTCTCGATAATTGTACGATTGTAAAAATCTACACGTGTCTCAGTGTCAGTTAATATTTAATCCCTGTCCCTGCGAAAGCGACGCGGCTATATCCGTGATAGAGGCTTTTGTCGCGGAACGCGGTGCCGTGCTGTCGGGGCAATTGGTAAGGTGGATGTACGGACCGTTTAAATCAATTTGTCGACACGCACGAGTACGCGCGAGCGGGGGGAGGGAGGGCGGGGGGGGTGGCGCGCGCCCCCTCGTATTTCCAATCCTCCGTGAGGAGAGAACGATCACGCGGAACATCGCCGTCGGAGATTAGCCTTTAGGACTTCCTTCCTCGGCGACTTTACCGCGGCCGATTAAAAAAGCTTATCAAAAGCTCGTTCATCTCGCGCGACGGAAGAAACGGCAATAAATTGCAAACATATCTTGCCATCCCCATTACCAGTGCCGGTCGCATCGTCGTCGTCATCGTCACCGTCGCCGCTGTGTATAGACGCTTCATCAATGTTTTCCGAGCTTACTTGTGCGTCATCGGCGGCTGGAACCCTTTGTCCCGGGGTATAATTAAGCCTCGCGTACGCTACACTCGAGCTTATGTGCATATAAAAAAAGCGCCTTCTGTCCATCTATCTCCTACGAATCAAAGCCACGTGTCACGCCATGCCATGCCATGCCATGCCATGCCATGCCATCGGCGCGTCGCATCGTGTCACGTTGAACGCCGCTCGGTTTTATATAAAGTTTTACACCAGGCAAGAAGTGGCATTGTGCAAGTGACGGACTTTGTGGCTTTGTTCGCGTCGAATGAGAACGCGATGTAATTTTGCTACGTCATAGTATTAATTTTAAAGCGTGCAACTAGTGTAGCCTTCTATGTTTTATACTCCCTTATATAAAGTTTTATGTTTTAAATGTTGCAGCATAATTTATTCTCATTTTAATGAAACACATATTTATGAAAAAAAAAAATATTAAATTAATAATTTTAATTTATATGAAAAACTGACGGGCGAAAAATCATAAATTTATTTTCTTCAATTTTTTAATATATAATGTTTACGCGATTATTATATATTAAATTAATAAATAATTATAAAAGCAATCTTTTCGGCGAAACATAAACGTATTTATGCCACGATCGTATTATGAGACTTGATTATAAATATGCAAGAGCAAATAATAGTCGATGTCATTCATGGGGAAATGAATCTGCGATCTTATCTGAACGTGCGCTTGGACAGATGAATTTATTATATCGTGAAACGTCGCGTTTTGAGCGGCGCGATGGTATGCGCTGCGAATTCAGCGGAATCTTGGGGGATCATAAATCAATGCAGCGCGCTCGGTTCCCTCGATGCGAGGCATCTGCTAACGGAGATCATTAGCGCAGCACCTAGAACCGGCCCGGAATCTAATCGTGGAAGGCCACCCGCTCGCTCTCTGGATGCCATGCCACGCGGCAGAGTTTAATAAAAAAAATTCGACCAGCTGAGAAAACGGGGCAAATTTATATCGAAATTCGGACGATAATAAATTCCTTCGGGGTTAAAGTATTTTTTAATTTTTTTTATGACTTATAAAGATACAATTATACATAATTATAATACATGACACTTTTGTTATCAGTTTCATAAAATTTAATTCATTAAAATCTACGATATGTCAGGTTTCTAGTTTAGAGAGAGAGAGAGAGAGTGAGTCTACTGCCTCGGGGTGAGACGGATAAGCACGAACTAACGACGAAGCCATATCGATCACATTAAGGGATGTTTTTACAATAATTCCTCCCCAGCGCAACAGTGACTTACGAGCGTGTATAAGTGCTGGCACACAGACGCATCCGCAAGTCGTGATAGATGGCTAGGTAACTGGGGTAGGTAGGTAGCCGCCATGTCTAATTATGTCGCATTGATTTTGTCATTAGCCACCCCACGTCGACCACCGGGTCGTCCACGACTCGGGCTCGACATCGTGGCAAAAAGCACTTCCTACAATGCTCGTGTGAAGGCCTCTTCACGAGGCCCCGCGTTCCTCCTCCCGATCTTAAAGACGCGAGCGTGGTGTGTCCGTCGATCGAAGTTCGGATCGGCAAATCCGTCCGATAATCGTGTCGGATCTAGGAAACGGTTCCGGTTACACGACAACGCGTACGTACCTGACGTGACGTTATCAGAAAGAAAAAAAAAAAAAAATTACATCGCATCGTGAACACGGGGGGAGTCGATTGCGGAGTCGAGTCTGTTTGCGGAGAATGTTGTCTTGAGGTAAACAATTATGCTATATACATTACTGTCGGTATATACTGTATCCGCGTCTTCATTTAGCCACTTCCGTTGGCTTCCTTCCCCGGCTTCTCTATTCGAGCTACCGAATCTCTGATGTACGCGGGTCAAGTGTCGCCGGGTAGTTAAATGAGATCGTTATGGAAGTCTCGTCCCGACGTTAACAAACGAGTCGGTTGCAGGTTTCGCATCGCATCTCGCGCGCGCCCCATCCCCGCAATGCTGCTTCCTGCATATGAGAGTGTCTTGCTCGTTGTTCCCCCAAGTTTTCTTCAAGCTCTTACTTCGACGGCTTTCCAACTTGGAAAGATTTTTCATATCCTAATAAACGTCGAGCGTGTTTCAAGAGAATTGTCTATAGATAGAAAGATCGTTTAATTAAAAATATCGACTACAAAGATCTTCAGATCAGGTGAAATTTTTATTAAAAAAATTAATTTAATAAGATTGCAAACCGTAAAGTCATTAGAGATTTAAGTTATATATTTATAATTAGCAATTCTAGGAGACTGAAAAATAGAGACTCTGAAAACAGATGACGCATAATTTATATAAAAAATTATAAAAGATATTATATTAATATCTTTTTATTATTTTGCAAATGACAGATTATCTTATATAAAGGGAGGTAAACTCGACATATCTAAACTGCGATGTAAGTAATATAAATACTTTAAATTGGCAAGCAAAAACTGGCAGCGTGGCACCTCTCGTTGCGCCGAAAAAAAAAAAAAATATCCGACTCGTGATGGATCCGGCTTGATCGTTCGGATCGGACTTCTCTCACGGCTCGCTTAATTGCGGATCCCCCACGCTAACGGGGTTAATTGGCGGATTCGTGTCTGGATCCTGGACCGGATGCCTGCGCGCGGACGACGAAAATTCGATGAAATCTAATAATCGATGACCGCCAATGAACGAGCGGGAACAAGAGGAGTTATCTCTCTCTCTCAGTGTACGTGCGTGCGCGTGCGTGTTACGGGCGAGTTTCTCACGGTGCATTGGGAGGAAATTATAAGGGAATGGGTTAAACCCCGGGTTACCTTCCCCCCCCCCTCCCCTGTGAGGGGACAGGGAAGGCCCGAAGGAGAGGGAGAGAGCGAGAGAGAGAGGAACGAGGTAGGCGAGAAGCGCGAGGAAGACTTCGCGAGAAGGAGCGAAGGGAGGGGGGAGGGGAGGGGAGAAATCATACTTAATTGATATCACAAAGAGGCCCTCCTCGCGCTCAGCACCTAACCCAACCCTAACTTCATAATCGTCGGCTCCAACGTCGGATTAAACGCCGCTCGGATCCATGTTGCACGTAAATTACGCGCTCGCTCGCTTGCCTGCCTTCGTGCTTGCTCTGCCCTTCACTTATTGCCGTTGTCTTCGAGCGGGAGAGGGCCCGCACCGCTCTCTCCCATCCATCAGTTCTTCTGCTGCCCCCGGGTCCCCCTTCTCCCTATCTTACCTTCATGGCCTGCTCTCTTCTCTCTCTCTCTCTCTCTTTCTCTCTTTCTCTCCTTTTCCGATTGCTAGCGAATATTCTATAACGGAGCGGATTCCTCCGGGCAATCGAAATAATATCGATTATAACCGACGCTTATCAGATAGCGCGAAGACGGTGTTGGCTTCCAACAAAGTGCAACAGAGAGCGAGCGCAAAGTATGAAAATGTCAAAAAAAATGTTGCGAGTCATCGCGAGTTGAAAAGAGGGCGAGTCGGATTTCTCTCCGTCCTCGGTCAACAATGAAATCCCTTGGGAAAAATATGTTTCTTTAAGCGATGAGAAAAATTTGAAGGAGCGCGAGAATCTCAGAATTAACACAGCCACACCCCCGCCTCCGTGATCATTTCTATAATTCCAAATGTATTACGTATCTCTGCTAGAAATGGAGATAATTATCGATTTCGCGTGTTACAGGCGAAACTTATCGCCCGTCTTGCATTGTAATGAGTTTTACGCGCACTCGTATTATAAATCTCAGACACTGCTCATTATCGCGGGCAGCGGTCAATATTTCTATTACGAAACGCACAAGAGAGCGAGATCGGCAAATAAACCTATTATCCTTTATTACAGTTTTTTCTTGTCATTCGTCGTTACAATGATACTACGCACGGGTTTACATAAACGCGAAGTGTAGAACGAGAGATGAACGAGACACTTTCGCGATGATCATAAATCGGAGAAATCTCTAATAATGATGGCGCTCTATCGAAGACACTACACAACGATACAAAGGGTGTAACTATAATTATTTCATACCGACATTTACATACAAGACGCGGAACGATTGTAAATCGCGCGCGAATTTCCGCGTAGCTTATTTGTATACTCGATCGACTAAACGTCATCGTCATCCGTGGATAATTCTTATCAAGCTCTTAGCTCGCGTATATTAAGTAGAAAGTCGTTCAGTCATATAATAACAATAATAAGAGAAATACAACTCTATTTAATTATACGCATTGCGTTACACTCGGTCATTTATACAATCTAATGCACAGTACAATGTTATCAATCTTTTTTTTTTTTTCTACAAAAAAATTAAGATACTATTTTTTTTTCAAATATTAAAGAATCTCGAGATATATTTTCTTTGCGTCACTATTAACACACTTTAATATATTTGTATGAAATTAAGATACTTTAGAATAAATGCATGGAAAATTATTTAATTTAAATACAATAAAATATTCTTTACTTCAAAGAAAGACAAAATATATTTCTTCGATGATGAAAAAATGTTCATAACGTCTGATATAGAGGAATGCGATATCGGATACGTGTTCGGGTGTCTCCGATAATACGCCTGTTTATTCATGCTTTTCGGAGCACACGAAAGTCTGCGGTGCGATTTGCGCAACGCGGAATTCCGACGACTTCCGGTTTGGATGTTAAAACCGAACAATGCGCAATCCTCCACACGTTCAGCGAAGTGTCGAAATTCGCAGAAGGGAACCGCCTGTGTCCTACTCCACCGTCCTGCACTCGTCGGAGGACACCCGTTTCTTCTCTCTTACCGCGACACGCAAGCTCGCCTGAGAAATAAACAGGCACGATATATATTCAATAAATAACGAGACGCGTACGAGATAATTGAGAGACCATAATTGCGCGCATCTTGCGTATTTCGTGCCGAGTAAACGCGACTGGTTCGCCATGTGGGCCCCGGGTCGGGGGACCGCGGATGCCTCCCCCCCTCTCCCCCCCGCCCGTTCGGTAGGATACAAAGGGACCTTTGCCGCGACAAACAAAAGGGCTCGGTGCGTCGACTTCGCGGTCGCTCCTTCGCCGAACGTTTAACTCCCATCATCGGGAGACTCTTTCCTCCGCCGAATCGTCCTCGCTCTCTCTCTCTCTCTCTCTCTCTCGCTTTCTCGTCTCCTCTCTCCTGGTCCCACCGCGTACCCTCCATCGTCTTTCATCCCGCAGCGTTATGTCATGCGCTTCCCTTTTCCACTATTGAACACTCATCAGCCACCTGTGATCGTCCTCGACTTTCTCCAAAGTTATAATTATGTCGGACTTTGTGGTGTAGCCCGCTGCGTGTGTTACGCTTGTAGATCCATCGGCGTTCGTTCTTAGCCTCACTTCCGCTTGCTTGGTAAAATATTTATCTTTTCTACCGTAAAAGATTTGTCAAATATTTGACGTTTATCATCGATATTGTCACGATTCAAGCACGTTGAGCAAAATAAAAATTTTATACACTAAATCTGTCTGCTAATTTATTAATGAGACAGAGTATATAGTTTTATTAGAGTAATTATTATAAATAAAAAGGTAGCGAAGGAACTCATATTTATTTGCTTTTATTAAACAATAATTTATATTCAATATAAAAATATTCAAATTAATTTCAAAATTTGAAAATAAGCTAAACTTATGCACGCAAGTACGTGTCATTTTTTCTTGAAAAAAAAAAATAATAAGATCATTTCAAATAATTTGTTTATGCAATAGCTTTCGCAGATTTGTGGCTTATAAGCGTACGAGCAGGAATTATGACGGTGCAATCTAAGAAAGCAGTCGAAACTTGACGCTCTACCCTCGGAACGATCGCGGCCATGAATCGCCGCGTTAGAATGGTCGGGAGACAATTAAGATAGTATCGTTTAATTAGGGCCAGGCCCTACGAAAACAAAGCCGTCCGACGCCATACGCCTTTAACGTCGACGCGTCGACACCGCTGGTAGGTCCTGCCGTTCTTCCGTATCGTTGCCGAAACGCGTGATAAATTGACTAGAAATAGGCGAGTCGAGGCAGGTGATGTCAGATTGGCAGATGTTTTTCGTTAGCCGACGCCTTTTACCAACATTATTACCCTCGTTCTTCTCTTCGTGCCCTTTGTACCTACGCTGGATGTGATAACTTATCGCTAACTTATCGTTTATATATATGACTGTGAATCAGATTATCGTATTAAATGCCCACATTCTTGATTTCAAGATTCAATTTTGAAAAGAATGATGAGATTCCATGCATCCTAGATAGGCATTCGTGGGCCATTTCAAAAGTAATGCACATTGTAATAACGCCATAATACAATTTCAACGAAATTTTTGGACAGTGAAATGGCCTCTGCAGATGCTTCATTTGTATTGTGACACATGAAGATCAACGATCGTAGATCAAGATTGAAACTTTACAGCCAAAAATCCAATAGACATTTACAATGCTGCAGTGAAGTTTGTGATGCTCAGAGTATTTCATATTTTGACGAACAATTTTCAGAAAAAAAAATTTGATCCAATGTACGATGGTTGATCTTGATTACGTATTTTGCTTCCTGACGACGCAAACGCAACCATTGTTCATATCTATAACATTAAGAAACAGATTCATTAAACTTAAAAATGTGAAAATATTCGTTAAAAAAGTAGCAGTGGATATCTCTCACAGACTTGACTGATGCTAAGGGTTTCAAATTGTGCTTCGTTAATTTAGTAATTTTAGATCACTTGGATATCAATGCTATACTATAATTTATATCACATCAATATTAGCCGATGGAGTATCGTGTATCGACGTCGTTATCAAGAATTTCACGAAGCTCGGATAGAATGTTCTCGCTACATATTTATGGATGTATGTTAAAGATGCATTTTGCTCTCCCTTGTTTAGCACCGCGTGTTCCACTCTACGCAATTAGCGTTCCGCAAAGCGTACGATTTCGCCTTAATGAGCGCCGTGGAGCAGACACCCGTTTTATCGGATCGCGAAACGTCTCTCGGCGCGCGGCACGTGATTGAAGCACCGAGGATTCGCCTAGGATTAGCGGTATCGATCGATGATAATCCGAGGGAACGATCGCGGCCGGCGTACCTCACGCATTATGAAAGCGGTATCGTTCGAGAAAGAACGATGCCGGGGGATACGGTGACTAGATTATGGAGTTTGCACCGCGCGGAATTATAACTGTGGTGATGGCGATGGTGGTGGGACGATGGGGTGATTGGTGGTGGAGGAGGAGAAAGAGGGGGGGGGAGGGGACGCATGGCTGGTGGGAAGGAGGGAGCTCTCTTGTATATGTGCAGTGCCGCGTATGTACCATAATGTCCGGCGATTCACCGCCCGCGGGTGAGGGCGGGAGAGGAGGACGATCGAGAGGGAGAGGGATCGTTCTCCCGAGCTCTTCTCTTCCGCGCGAGATACAAGATATACCCGCTTGAGGATCTCGTCACGCCGTTCCACACCCCCGTAAACACACGCATGCACGCGAGCCAGCGGGGTCCATAAGGGTCCGTATACACCCACTCGGCTCATCTTTAATCCGTTAGATTCCGTGAATGCTCGCGGCTAGCCTCTACCTCTCCTCCCCTCTGCTCCCCCCCCCTCCTCGCGACGTTGATTCGAGGCCGCGATTCCGCGTAATTGGGATTAGATTATTAGAGTCCTATGCGCCTCTGTACCACCCCCTTCCTCCTCCGCCCATTCCTCTCTCGCTGCCGGCAGGAATTCGCATCACATCGCTCACGTTTCAGTGGAAACATGGATTATGCTCCCGTGATCTCCTCCGGCTCTTCTCCCGCCTTCCCGCGGTAATCAAAGCGACCGGCGTACCTTGTTTTAGGAGACGCGCAAAATGCGTTTAATCTTTTTCGCGCAGCACTCTTCCTAATGTAGGATTGTGATATGTGTGTACATTTGCAGTTTACAATTCAATCTGTATCTAATTTGAAATCGGATGATCTCAACGAAAGAAGAATATTAACTTTATGTTGATATTTTAGCTCGTTTGACATATGTCAGTAGAAATGTATGTCATATTATGATTTGAAATTGTTACTCTTATGATTTTTAATATCTGATTTTTTTTTTTTTTAAATCGACGGAACAAAAGTAATTTATATGAAAAATGTGAGAAGCTTAGCTCGAAAGTCAATAACTCGAAAAAGCTAAAAATAAATTTATAGAGGGAAGGTAATTTAGAATAAGATGTTACTATTTGTAAACGCGAACAATGCTCGGTTTCATAGCACAGTATATGACGAAAATATATCTATGTTGACAAAGGGGAGGGAGAAAGACATATGTATATAAAGGAAACGCGACGAAGAATCTTCAATCCGCCCGTATACAGACGAGCATTCATTGCGACGAGTTCGCCCATTGAATTCGCTGCGCTCATTTCGTCTTTCGTTCTCACATTGCCCGAGCGGAAACATTGATATTCCGTCGATAGATAAGCTCTCGGCCGATCGATCGCAAACACAGCTGGGTTCACTCAGGTAATCCGAACACAACGAGCCGTTGTGTTACCGTGGCGGTTCTCCGCGGCTTTGTGTATCTTAGTCCGTCGTCTTCTCCGGACGATCCTCTGCACACGCAGCTTGCTGCAGTTTCTGAGTATTTCGCTATCTTTCGGCTATCCTCGGAAATGCCAACTCTCTGTTTGACCGGTTTAACCGACTAGACGATTCCTAAATATACCGTTTGCCAAGTCATTCTCTCACAAGCGAGCTAACTAGTCTCATCTGACGGATACACAATTCGGAGTATCTTTAAAGTCGGTGCGACATCTTTTATTTTTTAAAATTATATGTTATATATATAATATAAGAAATCTCTTAAATATATATAATTTATTTATATAAAATTAAAAATTAAAAATATATATTTACAAAAAAAATATTATCAATGTTGAACACATTGCATATCAATCTTAATAGTTGATCTTTATTTGTTTGCAGGTACGACCTGGGCTTACGTCGGGGTAGCTAGTGAACCCTCTCTCGGTGACGAAAGGAAGAATAAGACGGGGAGGCAGTCGGCGAGAAAGCGGGCGAGTCCGCGCGGAAGAAGAAGAAGAGGAAGTCCGGAGAACGCAGGCGCAGGCACCGTAGGTGATGTGAGGCTGGCGCCCGCCTCACGTCTGGGGTGATGCCCTCCAGTGAGCCTCATCCCCCGTACCACCTTCAGCACCACAATATTCCTCCGTCGCATATACAGCAGCACACCCCGAGCGCGATCGAGCATCAGTTCTTTCAGCAGCTGGTGGCGGTCCATCATCAGCAGCAGCAGCAACAGCGACAGCAGCAACACGGCGGGCCCTTTCAAAATTCCACGTACGCGCAGCAGAAGCAGGAGATGAGCCCGGAGGAGGAGGGGGGCCGAGGGGGTGGGTCCCCCCCGGCGGCTGGGGCTGCGTTACATCAGCCCCATCACCCCCGCACGGCCAGTCCACCTTCGGGCACTGAACCCTGCACCCGCGACGCGATACCGACACCTACACCTATCGCGGACACCACCACCACCACTACGACCACTACTATGACAATGCAATCGCAGGGTCAGCAACAACAGCAAGGCCCTAGTCCGAGTCCGAGTCCGACGGGCGGCGATGTGGAAAAATTTGACGGTAAAATCATCTATAATCCGGATGGATCGGCCTATATCTTCGAGGGAGAGAGCGAGCTCAGCGAAGATGACTCTCTACCCGACGGTTGTATCGTGGACGGGCGCGGTGTATCGGTTCCTCACTCTTTAGTTTTCCCGCAAATCGCGAACGCGTATTATGTATCGCGGTTGTACGCGCACCAGGCCTACCAGCAGCAGCAGCAACAGCAGCAACAACGCTCGACGGCCCAACAGCACAATCCCGATCTTCCCGTAATGCATAGTTACCGGGTGATCAGTTATAGAAGCGCAGAAGGTAGTAAACAACAGCCCGCTCCGAAGTTTACGGCGCCACCATCACCTGCATCAGTGCCCATCAAACCTATCTTAATGTGTTTCATATGCAAGCTCAGTTTTGGATACGCGAAAAGTTTTGTCGCGCACGCTCAAGGCGAGCATCAACTTACTTTAATGGAGGACGAACGACAGATACTTTCACAATCGACGGCGTCGGCCATTATTCAGGCTGTCGGTAGAGGAAAGCAACCACTTGTTAGTTTCCTGGAGCCTGTCACGAATTTGGCTTGCACTCAGGCGTTACCCGCGCAAATGCAAGGTCAACAACAACAACAGCGTAATGAGTCTAACGAACACGAGACAACGACAACGAGCACACCAGCGAGTACACCTGGTGTACCTAGCAGTCCTCAACAACAGCAACAGCAATCGCAACAGACGCAACAGCGACCTTCGCCGAGCACTCCCACAACGCCCACATCACATTCAAATCATCCTCTCACATACAATCATCAACAACATCAATGGACCGGCGCACAGGTTAGTGCCGTATCCTGGGCCAAGGCTCCCGATGTCATGCATTATAGTTCACCACCACCATCGGCTTCGTCAGTTAAAGGATCTCCATCTTCATACGCGCTCACTCATCCACAGAACCCGCCGAGTTACAGCGGCGGTACTACGATAGGTGTGTGTTCGGATCATATGCAAGGCAGGCCAAGCGGAGTAGAGTGCGGCAGGTGTGAATTGATATTAGCTACCAGTCGACTCGCCGGTGCTGGTGGACCGTTGGCTGGCATTCACAGCCGAAACTCTTGCAAAACCCTGAAATGTCCTAAATGTAACTGGCACTACAAGTATCAGGAGACCCTTGAGATACATATGAAGGAGAAACATCCGGAAAACGAGACATCTTGCATCTATTGCATCGCAGGTCAACCACATCCTAGATTAGCGCGTGGCGAGACTTACACATGTGGTTACAAGCCATACAGATGCGAGGTATGCAATTATTCTACCACGACGAAAGGCAATCTCAGTATACACATGCAGAGTGACAAACATCTGAACAATATGCAAGAACTGCAGCAAGGCAGCGGAGGTGGTTCTGGCACTAGCAATCCCTCCTCGTCTCAGGACGCACCAATGCCGACACGGAGTCCTCACCATCAGCAAAATCATAATCCACATCTGACCGCTCAGAGTAGTAATCAGAGTAAACCAAAGCATTCGTTTCGCTGCGACGTGTGCAACTACGAGACGAATGTGGCGCGGAATCTAAGAATACACATGACGAGTGAGAAACACACGCATAACTCGCTTGTTCTACATCAGAATATCAAGCACATGCAAACATTGTCCGTGTTGTCCCACCATCATCAAGCGGCGCAGCAGCATCATCAGCAGGCGCAACAACAACAGCTCGAACAATTGCTCCACTTAGGCGGTCTGGACAAACCTCCGCAGCACGCGGAGGCGGCATTGGCTGATATGGCTTACAATCAAGCGCTTCTGATACAAATGATGACCGGCGGTCCACTGCCACAACAACTCCCGCCTGACATCATGGCGAACATGGCTGCCATGACTAATCTTGGCGGCGATGTTGGGCTTTCGCCGGATAGCATGGAGCCGCCGCCGGAACCCGCGGATCAGGATCCCACCCATCTTTACCTCTGCTGTGTCTGCAACAACTATACGACGGATTCGCTCGAGGCTCTGGGTCATCATTTGGCCATCGACCGAACGAGGACCCGCGAGGGCGAGATACTTACGGTGTTAAACTCACACTTCATTTGCAAGCTCTGTTCCTATAAAACCAATCTGAAAGCGAATTTCCAGTTGCATTGTAAGACTGACAAGCATCTGCAGCGACTGCAGCACGTGAACCACGTGAAGGAGGGTGGTCCGCGTAACGAGTGGAAACTCAAGTACTTGGCGTCACCCACGAGCGCCGCGCAATTGCGCTGTCACGCGTGCGATTACTACACCAACAGCGCCCATAAATTGGCCCTGCACGCCGCCTCGCCCAGGCACGAAGCCGCGGCGCTTCTGCTTCGTCATCTTATCGAGGCGAGCAGCAACATACAAAGCCCTGGAAAATTGTATCACTGCGCTCTGTGCGCATTCGGTGCCAAGCACCGATTGCCACTCCTACAACATGTGAAGTCTATGCGACATTTTCAAATGGAGCAGTTACATCAGCTTCACAGAAGAAGCAGCCTTCAAGGAAACGAGACCCCGCACACGGATATTAGCGACGTGTTTCAGGTAATGAGCGATCCCGATGTGCCGCCCACGCAACAGCCGAGCCCGACCACGCCAACGACACCCAACGCTACAAGCACCAACAATGGTGAGTTACAACAAATCTAATAATAAATAAATACGATAGATATACATATTTTCGTCATAAAATATTAATATCGTTTATATAATTATATCATTAACATCCAGAACCAATAACTTTTTTTCACGTTAAAAATATCTTGTTCTTAATATATGTATAGAAAAAATTATTTTGCGTTTTACATAGAGTGTGCACGAATGTTGACATTTATTATACAGCAGAACGAGGAGTAATCAATTAAGAATGTAAAGTTCATATAACTCTAAAAACTCATATTTTAAGAAATCCACATAAAAATTAATTTGGTTTTTTTGTAAAGTAATGGATTATGATCACACATTTATATTATATTCTTTGCTTCCTCAAAAATTAAATTTCTTTAAACGCTTTTTCTAGAAATAACTGTGTATCGATACCAAAAAAATATTTTTATATTCTTCAATATACGCATGAGATAATTTTTTAAAATTATTTATTTGTTGTAAACCTGTTTATTTTATGATCTTAACAAGATTTATAATTAATTGATAGATCATATATTGGTTGTAAATTTTTTATATTAAATATATTCGAGAACAGTATTAAAAAATATGTCAGCATATATTATAAAAATTACATATACGAGACAAGAGGGAGGTAGGTTCATGCTAGATATAATTTCTTTTATAGCAAATTTCTTTTATGTTGGCTTGCACCCTACATTAATTTGCGCGAGCAAAGGAAACTACATCTGCAACTACACTCTTAATGAATTCACTGGTCTCATTATTTTGTTATCTCACAATTAGCCGGCAATGACGGTAATTTTGTATGGCATATGGCTGTGGCGTGTGCCGTCACTACCGGCGCGCACAATGTTGCGTGCTATTATGTGTATATATATATATATATATATATATATATATATATATATATATATTGGTAGGGACTGCATTTATATAAATATACGTGGAGAAATGAGAAACCAGCAAGCACACGGTTGCTTCGCGCGCTTTGCAAGACATCGCAACTGACGGTCGTATCGTGCAAGTGAATTTTCGGACAATACCAGGTGGTGTTTTTTTTTTCCGTTTTTTTTTTATCGTCTCCTCTTCGTTCCTTTCTTTTTTTCTCTTCTCTTTCGTAGAAAACCGCCATATCAATTCGATGTATGTCAATGCGGCCAATCTGTAATTTGACTGATTGTTGTAAAACCGGTGTGAGAGCATCTGCGACGCGTGCAGAGGACAGGCCTTTGGTTCCTCGTCGTCTTCCTCTTTTCGACACGGCCGGAAAACTTTCTCTCCACGACAACGCCGATATACATATACATGCGTGCGCGTTTGCGTCAATCCTTCCGTTCGCGCACCGAAACGACAGAATACATATAAATGCATCGGTAATTTCTTCGTGGATCGGTCATCGGATGGACCGAAGGAAGAAAAATCGCGAACGCGGTTCTCGGATAAGTCTAATCAATTTAATAGAGCCGATAGAGAGAACATCCGATATACAGCCGGTGCGTACGTGACACTAAAGGCGAACTTTACGTAGCACACTGTGTGTGCCATAGTTTAGCCGGTAGTATCTATAATTTACTTTCTCCTGTGGCGTTTCAAACTAATGTCTCGGGGAATGAATCGCTGCGAAATAGACGGCTGTCTCCTGCGCGCGTCTGAATACTTATTGCCGAAGTTTAATATTGCGTCGATCGAATGAAACTAGCGATTTATTGCAGCAAATCTCGGCGAAATCGAAACGTAAATAATCTTACGATAATATATATATATACAATACATCCACGATAATTAGAAGGGAATTGTGAAATGTTCTATGGTAGAATTTAGGCAGAAATAATTTTATAAATAATTTTAAATTCTCTTGTCATTTTTTGCACGTATAGGTGATTATATATATATATATATATATATATATATATATATATATATATATATATATACGTTTTTGATTAATCGTTTATTACGGCGCCGAGGAATGCAATTTAAAACACTTTGTGAATAAATATCGATCGCAAAAAACAAGTTTGGTAATTTCAAGACGCATTCGGACATTCATAAAAATATTATAATAAATGAATCGTAAAAAACTTTCTTTTTTTCTGCATATTTAACATTGGAACTTCTATTTTGTTTTAATTTCGCATCAAGACGTTTCGATTGTAAAATTAGGAATACCGATCAATAAATGTCAATGCCAATTTAAAGAAAAATTGTGTATAATAATTTAATTTACAATTTTACTTAATAATTTCCGCTATCTATAGTCCTTAGAAATTTTATATGCATCTGAAGACACTCTAAATGTTATTTTCACGTGTAACATTTTTTTATATGCTTTAAAATAAAGAAAAAAAGGATAGGTCAAGTCTTGATAAAACTAAGGAAGAGAAAACGATAAAAAATGTTTGAAATAAAATCCATCAAAATCTATCAAAAGTAAAAGAATTTTGATATTTTAGTTATTTTCAAGTACTTCATTTTCAACTACATAGATATTCATTATTTATATCAAAAAAATTCATTATTTAATAAAAAAAAATCTTTAATAATAATTTTAAAAGCATTTTTAAAATTTTTTAAATTCTGTTTTTTTTATCCATATTATACTTTTTTTTTAACGGATTAAAATTTATAATTTTATAATAGTTTATAATTTTTTTAATAGTGATATGTTATTGACATAATTTATTTTATATTAAATCAGAATATTTGTAATTTTTATCATCTTTAATATGAAGATTCTTAGTAATTAATTAGTTATTGCATTCGAAAAGAATCTTCGAAAACATTTTTTTTTGTCTGATTTCAGAACGACGGGAGGAAGGTAGTGAGTGCGGTAGTGAAGTGAAACAAGAACCGGATAATGACCCCGAACCGGAAATGGAACTGGAGAATGATCAAGACGAAATTACGTGCCTATACTGTACGTATCAGCCGACGTCGCGAGAAGAATTACGACAACATTTGCAAGTGGCTCACGTTCATGATTCGGAAGAGAAAACTGAAGCGGTGAAGGAAGAGCCGATAGCGGATTTATTATGCCCCTTGTGCCAGGATGGTTTCAAGGAACGTCCTGCACTCGAGAAGCACGTGTTGCAAATTCATTCCGTTAATACCGATGGCCTGCAGAGGCTAAAAGTACTGATGGATCAAAGTCATTGGCTAAATAATAATCCGAGGAACACTTCAACGCCAGCTGTAACAGCTGCGACGACGCCAACGTCGCCCACGACAACGATGAAACCCCATCAGGAGGAGGACATGAGCGAACGGAGTGGCAACGATGATATCGAGGAACTCAACAGGACTGTGTGTACTGTGTGTGGTCGAACTTATCGTTCCCTCGAAGAGCTTCAGCAACATCACAGGGAAAATCATCCAGCTACTATACTCACTTTAGCAGTTAGCGAGAAACATGTTTACAAGTATCGTTGTGGACAATGCAGTCTCGCTTTCAAGACTTTGGAAAAGCTTCAACAACACGCTCAGTACCACGCGATCAGAGACGCGACCAAATGCACCTTCTGCGGACGATCTTTTCGTTCGGTTCAAGCGCTTCAGAGACACTTAGAATCCCACCATGATCTCCATGAAGACGAGTTAGCTCAGTACAAACAGAACTTAATCGCACATCCGCTGCTTCAAGCGCTCACGGAAGAAACGTTGAAGAGGCAAAGCAGCTTGATTAGTGAACAGAATGTAGAAGATGACGCCGGTAGAGGTGACGAAGAAGAAAGTGATGCTAGTGATTCATCTCCGTTGCAAAAGGAGCAACGTTTACTAGAGGATTATTTAAATAGCCAAACAATTGCCGAAGATTCTTATCACGATCCTAGCCGAAAATTCAAGTGTCATCGGTGCAAAGTGGCCTTTACGCGTCAGAGCTATCTCACCGGTCACAATAAGACTTTGTTGCATCGCAAAGGTGAAAAGATGTCTTACCCAATGGAGAAGTATCTAGACCCTAACAGACCATACAAGTGCGACGTTTGCAAGGAGAGTTTCACGCAGAAGAATATACTTCTCGTGCACTACAATAGCGTGAGCCACTTACACAAGTTAAAGCGAGCGATGGCGCAGGAACAAGGTAACAACAATACATTGATCTCGGTAGTACCTCCGGCCAGCCCGACCGAGTCGCCGGATTCCCAGCAGGATCAAGACAAGAAACCTTTCAAATGCAACATCTGCAAGGTCGCGTATACTCAGGGTAGCACCCTGGATATTCACATGAGGAGTGTTCTGCATCAAACGCGTACCAGTAAATTGCAGGATCTTGCAGCCAGCGGTCAGGTAGATCTCGCTCGGCCACTGATTGAGCAACCATCGCCGATAAGTCCGACTAGTTCACCGGTTAATAGTAACACTAGTAATGCAAGCGGGATGCTTTGTTGTTCACGCTGCAGTGCTCTGTTCGTCAATCAAGAACAATTGGCAACGCATCAGCAACTATACTGCATTTTTAGTAATCCACTGGCATTGTTTCAACAATTGGCTGCTTCGCAGCAGTTAAGCTCTACTCCGGCTAAGACACCACCTCCTACATCCACGACGCCAGGACCGCAGCAACACATGCAACAAGCCACGCAACATTCGTCGCAGGACATTCTATCGCAGCCTCGACATAAGACTTCGCAAATGTATAAACATCTTTTGGAAAGCTTCGGTTTCGATCTCGTTATGCAGTTCAATGAGAATCATCAAAGACGGCAGCGAAAAGAGGAGGAAGCGGCCGCCGCTCTTCAAGCGCAGCAGGAGCAACAAAAGCAGGAGCAGCAGAAGCAAGCTCTCGCTGCTCAAGCCGCGCAAGAGAAAGAGGAAGAAGCCGAGGAGACTCACATTGATGATGACGTGATACCCGAGCTTACGCGCAGCACTTGCCAGCATTGTAACAAAGAGTTTAGTAGTGTTTGGGTTCTGAAGGCTCACTGTGAAGAGGTTCATCGCGATCTTGTACCGCGCGAATTTCTCGAGAAGTATGCGCAGCAGTTCAAGTGTGAATATGAGAAGAAAAGCGTGGTGGTGACCGTCGCGACGTCCTCATCAACTACTACGGCGCCGAGAAGCTCCACGCCTGCTACTGGACAACCACAGGATCTTAGCTCCGATAAAGAATCACGCGAAAAAGAAAAGGAAGAAAACACTGAATGCAAGGAACGTATCAGCCGAACACCAGAAGCCACATCGACCACTCCAGCGACTACTCCGGCATTGAGCAATACTCCCGTTTCAAGTACAGATTCTACGACGCCCACTGTACTGCCTACTAATTCGCATCATATTTCACAACAGCAGCAATCACAGCAGCAGCAGCAGCAACAGCAGCAGCAGCAGCAGCATTCACAACTTACGTTTGCTCAACAAATGTCCGAAATGCAAGCTGCTTTTAACGCAATGGCGGCGTCGCAACTACAGCAACATCTGCAACAATATCCGGGATTAATGATGGGAATGATGGGATTACCATTCTCATTGAACGCTGTACCCGCTTTGGCAGCCATGAATTTACAGCCGCCTCTAGTGCCAATGATGTTACCACCCCCACCGTATGATGGTGCCGCCGCCGGATATCCACCAATTAATCAAGCTGATCTTCTTGCTAAACAGCATCTTGCTCTTCAACAACAACAGGCGGCAGCAGCGGTAAGTAACATCAGAGATACACATATATATATTCTTATAATATTTATTTTATATTTATTCATTTATTCATTTATTTATTGACACAAATAATTTTTGACAACAAATAAAATCACAGTAAATATCGAACAATAATAAATAATATAGTCAGAATTAAAAATATTAGTCACGCGAGGAGGATGAGAAAGATTTAAAAGAATGTTTAAATTTATATGAAAAGGTAAAAAATTGTCCGAAAAAGATATTTTTCGTGTTAATCTATTTATCAATTTATATTTATTTATCTTCTGCATCGTATATCTGTCGAATATCAATTGCATATGTCAAGTATTAGAAAGCGGACGGAAAGTACGAGCGATTTTTTTGACCTTTCAGGCGAACGCAGCTGCATCACAGAAACGAGCGCGTACGCGTATCACGGATGAACAGCTAAAGATATTACGCGGCCACTTTGATATTAATAATTCTCCTGGTGAGGAACAAATTTTGGAAATGGCCGCCCAGAGCGGTTTGCCGCCTAAAGTTATAAAGCATTGGTTCCGAAATACGTTATTTAAAGAGCGGCAACGTAACAAGGATAGTCCTTACAATTTCAATAATCCGCCAAGTACCACTTTGAATCTCGAGGAATACGAAAAGACCGGTGAAGCGAAGGTGACCCCATTAAATTCCAGCGTATCTGGCAGTTCCAGCGACGATAAAAGTCCAAATAAACAAGTCACGCCTCCACCATCTATGCAGAACGCAAGCACATCGCAACTTGCCGAGATTAAACAGGAGGCGCCGGAGCAATCACAGTGTCAACAACAACAGCAAACTCAACAACATCAAGAGGAGCAGCAACATCATTCGCCCGGTAGCTCGGGTGGCCAACAATCACGACCGCATTCACCTGCGCTCAGTATGAGTTCTGTATTCTCGGGCATTCTTCATGACACCTCGTCCCATCCCCCACAAACGACCACAAGTGCTCCGAGTACTCCGATGTTACCGCCGAAACTGGCGCCCCAAAACTTTGCCAATCCCACTCCGGGAACAGGTAACGTAGTGTCGAACGCGATCGCTGCCATGGCACTTACACCGCAGAGATCTCTTAGCCCGGGCCGCGGACCGACGGATTATTCTTTCGGCGGCAATAGTAATGGCAGCAACGCTTCCGGCGGTAGTTCCGGAAAGCGCGCCAATCGAACGAGATTCACTGATTACCAGATAAAAGTTCTTCAAGAATTTTTTGAGAATAACGCGTATCCGAAGGACGATGATTTAGAGTACCTCAGCAAGCTTCTCGGCTTGAGTCCACGCGTGATTGTGGTGTGGTTTCAAAATGCTAGACAGAAGGCACGTAAAGTCTATGAGAACCAACCTGCCGCCGAGCCCGTGACAGCGGGTGGACGCGAGAACGATGATGGTTCCGGTAGATTTCAGAGAACACCGGGATTAAACTATCAGTGCAAAAAATGCTTGCTAGTATTTCAACGATATTATGAACTTATACGCCATCAGAAGACGCACTGCTTCAAAGAGGAAGATGCCAAGAGGAGCGCGCAAGCCCAGGCTGCGGCGGCCCAGGTTGCCGCGGTTCTAAGTTCCGAAGACAGTAACAGCAGCTCTACTACCACAACAAATAACACAGTACCTAACAATCCGTCGGCCGCCCCTGCGCTCACGGAACAATTACAACAACCATTGAACACCGCCACTCCTCCTCATCAACATCAGCAACAAACACTATCTCAAACGCATCAACAGTCTCAGCAACAGTCGCAACAGCAGCAATCGCAACAACAGCAATCGCAAACGGAATCAAAAGAAAGTAGCTATCAGTGCGAGAAATGCAATTTGGTATTCGGACGATTCGAGCTTTGGCGCGAGCATCAGCTAGTACATATCATGAACCCGTCCCTGTTTCCGCCAACTTACCCACCTGATACACCTTTCGGAATTCTGCAACAGCAAGCACTTAACGCTACCTCCGGAGTTACAACAGACGCTCCGCATCCGCTCATCGCCATGATGCAGAAAAGAAAATACGAAGACTCCGAGGAAGGAGCGGGGAGTGACAACCGTTTAAATTCGGAACATAACGAGCAACCGAAGGATAAACGTTTGCGAACCACAATACTTCCAGAACAATTGGACTATCTTTATCAAAAGTACCAGATCGAGTCTAATCCATCGAGGAAGATGCTGGAGACGATCGCCCGCGAAGTCGGTTTGAAGAAACGCGTGGTGCAAGTGTGGTTTCAAAATACACGCGCTCGCGAACGCAAGGGTCAATTTCGCGCCCACAGCCAAGTGATCAACAAACGCTGCCCGTTCTGTCCGGCGCTGTTTAAAGTAAAGTCCGCCTTGGAATCTCATCTCAGCAGTAAGCACGCGGATCAGGTAGCACGCGGTGAAGTAAACATCGACAATATCCCGGATGAGGAGCTCTCGATGGAATCCGCTCCTTCAAATTCCAGCACTGCTCATATGATGCCACCGCTGTTTCCGCCGTTAAATAGTGACATGGAGGCATCTTTAAAATCTTTGAAAAGCTCTTATTACGAGGAAATGAAGCGATACTTTAGCGAGCTGGCGCACGCCAGTAATGGAAAACAAGAAATAGTGAATCATCAAATCGGCAGCAACAGCGCCGAGTCGCCGTTGGATCTGAGCAAACCGGTCGACCTCAGTCGACCCATGAAACTGACTCTGGGCGGTCTAAGTAGTCTTCTCGAAGAGCAACACGGCGCTCACTTTCGCGGCGGCAGCGATTGCGGACCCTTGACTGATTTATCCGAGCGGAGTATCTGCGACGACGACAGCATGAGCGAAACCACAGAATTTCTAGACGATGAGAGCGGCCCGGCGAGTCCGGCTTCGAGTACTCAGAGCTCGAGGCAGGGACCCGCTAGCGGAGGCACCGGCAATACCTCTGGGCCGCCAGTGACCAATGCACAGTCCAGCGGCGGGAACACCACTGGTCAATCCGGCGGCAAGCGGTACCGTACGCAGATGTCAGGCACCCAGGTGAAAGTGATGAAGTCGCTATTCTCGGATTACAAGACACCGACGATGGCCGAATGCGAAATGCTCGGCCGTGAGATTGGCCTGCCGAAGCGAGTGGTCCAGGTGAGCATCGATGGTCCTCGTGCGAGCCCGGCTCCGAGCTCGTAATAAACCCTACGAGGAAGCTGTTGTTTGGACGCGCGCGCGTGTCTAATCTCGATCCGAGTTTACGGAGACTAATGGAAACGAGTTGCAGGTGTGGTTCCAGAATGCCCGTGCCAAGGAGAAAAAAGCCAGGCTGGCGGCGGGTCTGCCGGCCGAGAGCTCGGCCGTTCAACCGCATCGCGGGCCGACCGGACCCGACGAATGTAGACTGTGCTCGGTGCGCTACTCGGCCAAGACCCCGCTGCAGGAGCATGTCTTTTCGCGGCGGCACATCGAATCGGTACGCGTCGCCGTCGAAGAGGGCAGTCTTGTGCCGCCAACTCCTGGGGCACCGATCGTGCCGGGTGGCGGTGGCGGCAGCGGCCCTGGCATTAGCAATTCGCCGGTAGTCGCCACTACCAGCCAGCAAATCAACCAGCAACAGCAGTCGGACGAAAATATGATGTACGGATCCGTGTTCCTACACCCCACGGCAATGTTCCAGTCGCAGCAGCAGCAGCAGCAGCATCCAGCCGGTGCTACGGCCAGCGCAGCTAGCACCACTACTGGTGAGTGTCTAGCTGACCTCTTAGACGACTAAACGATGCCGCCGATTCGAAATTCGTAATTTAACAAACAGCTGTTTGCACGCATATGAATACATATATCGCAATTTTCAATGCAATTGTGGATGTACTCAATTTTAATTGCCAATCGCGTGAAAGATTTTTGTCTCGGCTCTTGTTTCGATTTTTTTTTTTTTGGTTGATAAAATTTGTCGATGAGTGTGGATCTTTGGACGTTCGCGTTAAAATTGAAATTACGTTACGAAATTTCGAATTCGCGAGCGTTAAGTCGTTTATAAATACATATGTATGTATTTCTGATATCTATTATGTGACATCTATTCTATTATGTAGCCTCTATGTATATATTGCGATGATATTGTTGATAATGATGTACGTATTAAAATCGGGCCTGTGTGATACTCTAAAGGGCCTACTTGAATAGTGACGTATTAAAATAGTGAGGATTAAAGTTAGAATTAAATCTGAGAAGATATGTATATATATATATACACACACACACATACATGTATATACATACATACATAAATACATACATATATACATACATACATATAGGCATATATATATATACATATGTAGCGAATATAAAATATCTAGAGTTAGGCAATACTAAAAGTTCCTTAAAGTTGTCATCAGATAACTATTAGCATAAGAACGAATGAGATTTCGCGAAATTGCATAAAAAGAATGACTGAGTGAGAGAAAGAATGGGGTGGGCTTTTGAAAAGAAATATGTCAGAAAAATACGCAGATATAACGCGACACGAGAATACATTTTCTTTTTTTTTCGTTTAGATAATTTATAATGATCTCTAATGAGTAACAGAGATCCGGATTTTTAATCTCCTGTAAATTGCTGTACAGTTAAAGAGAGAGACTCACATTATGATATAACTCTATTATTATATTTTATATTATCTGTTATATCTCTTAAAAGCGCCGTTATGCCTTTTATTTAATCGATTTATTGTACGAAGCTTTTTCTTTCGATTGACATTGTTCCGTTATACCGTCGTCGTTATCGTCGTATCCTTATTTGCGAAATCATTCCAACATCTTCACTACCTTTATTAATTACTTTTTGCGCTACGCGTTCTACGTTCACTGTAAATACTTCGCAAAACTCCCGCTCTTATCCCGAATCGGGAACCGAGATAGCGAGGGCTTGCGATTGACCTTTATTTAAGTACACGCGTAAACTCTATTCATGATAATCAATTCTACATCTTATTGTTAGCTTACACGCAGCGTCTCAGCGCAGTAATGGCTTATCTATTAACGACGACGTCATACACGACATTGAAAACTGTACGCAGCTATATCACACACAGGTATACTATTTTTTTTTCTTTTTTTTTATATATTAATTATTTATGAAACTTTTTTTTGTGATGCGGTCACACTCTCGTCCTCCCACGTATTTCAACTGGCTAGGAATCTTAAACGTCATATTAATTATTGCGTGTCCATCACTCTGCTGCCACTATATTGTATATTATATATTATATATGTTATATATAATATATAATATATAATATATATATATATATATATATATATATATATATATATATATATATATATATATTTTATATACATAAAGATGTTATGCTAAAATAGCGAATACAATTCATTTTCAAAAAATGGATTTGGAATAGACAGCGATGTTAACGCAATATTCATTGATGCGCTGGCAGTAACCTTGAATAGTTGGCGATGTGCATCCGTTTATTTTCTCTCTCTCTCTCTCTCTCTCTCTCTCTCCCTCTCTCTTTCCAATTTATTTTATTTCATGTTAGTCGTATCTCCGTGGCTGACGAGGGTGTGGTTTCGCTTTTTTTTTTCTTCACACATAAGATATACACTCATTTATATCACGTAAGTACACGTAAGTACACATAAGTCATATACAGACACATTATGTTATGTATGTCGATCGCTATGCTATTTTCCTACCATTTTTTCTTATGTATATACAATATAGTTTATTATTATTAATTATTATTATTATTATTATTATTATTATTAATTTAACGTTTAATTATTGTCATTATTATTGATTAATTATATAATAATAATAGTATATTATTTTGTATAATTAGTCAAGAGAATATAATAATTAATATTATTATATAATTAAACATAAAATGATAATAATTAATATACTATTAATTATGATTATTATACTTTATGTTATTAATATTATATTATTTTTCCGTTCTAGTCTAAAATAATCAATAAAATTGTACTACACCACGATATTACTTTTTTGTTTTTTTTCTTATTTCAATTTTTGTATCCCATCCCGAATGTCCTCCTCTAATCCCTGCCGTCAAGGAACCATCAGAAACGTTTTGGTAAGTCGCGATTGTTTCGAATTTTTATCATTCAACGAGATCGAAATAAATGACACGATTATGATTTTGACACGCGCGCGTATGAGATTTTGAAATAAATTTTACATTCCGGTAAAAAAACAATGATGTGCATGCCGTAAGTAAAAGTGAAGTATATTCCTTGAGATGCTCGGTGCAAACATTTCATCACAATCAATAAATTGTATCAATATACATGATGTTAATATATATATAATTAATATGTATGTATTATAATATATAAATGTGATGTTACATTCACTTGGCACTTGGCGAATCAATGCACGATGTATTTTGTAATTTGTTATACGATTGTTTGTTGGCTTTTAGAATTTCGATCTGATCGACATACATGGCATTCTAGCTACTAACCAAGTCTATAACTTTGATCATACGACGAAATCATAAGCCAAAGTAGCTGCAAACTGGGAGACTAACTCGCATCCGCCTAGTAAATTAGAAGTGACAAGGAAATACACTCTGACGTGACAACGTGACGCTTCAAACTCGTTCTCATTACTTACCACGTTTCGATCGTTCCTCACCATTATAATTTTAATTCTTAATAAAAAAAAATTGTTCTATTATTTATGAGGTGTAAACGAATAATTTAAATCTACTCTTTCTAATTTTCGCAGGATTTTTTTATAAGTACAAAATGTTGTAAAGACGAATTTAAAAATTTTTAGTTATGTTTTCAGAACCTTTGTGGATTTAGTTTAAATTATAGATTTATTTTGATTTGTTTATAGATGTGAGCGTTTGAATCCATTACATTTAATATATGCTTTATTTCGACATGGTTTACTATTAAACTACCAACACAAATTTCACTAAAATAATTCGGACATTTATAATTTTTCAACACAAAAATTCACACAAAATATATTTTCACAAATTAAAGATTATTAAATAATTACAGAATTCTTAGGGATTTAGTCCTAAAATTCAAATAAAAGAGAATAAATATTCACATTACATAATTATATCAAAGAATTAATATCGATAAGAGATATTTCGAGATATGTAATAGAGAAGAACAGGAGATTGTTAAAATAAAAACGGGGATAACATCGCAAAAGCTCGGGTATTAATTAGTTACGGTGCTTTTTCGAAGCATCGCAGGCGCAACAAAAGCGACGTAGATATATGCGACATCGAGCGAAGAGACCAAGCATCATATGATCGCACCATTGTATCGCATGGTCATGGTCGTTCATCGACAATCCACCATCGGCGTCACCGCGACTGCTTCGATAAAATTTCCTAAACCATGCGATCGCTGGCTTGAATAGGACGAGACATGTGAAAAAAAAAGAGAACAATAGACGACGACATTCGCCTAGTATAGAAAATTGATTTTCTGGTGATGGAGTGCTGTCGGTGCTTTTGAGCCGTGGTTGCTTCATAAACGAAGATTCCTGCGTGCGGTTTGATCTCTCTTCAGATTTCTCATAAAGTTGTTAAATTTGAGAAAAGACACGCGTGGCATTTTACTGTCTCACTTGTTTAAAGTAGAGAGGATTTAGACATTCTTAAATATTTATCTGTAGCATGAACGAATGCATCTCAATACATGACACAGGATTTTATCTAGTAATGCGCGGAATGTCGAGAGGGGAGCGAAAGAAAGGAGGAAGAGGAGGGGGGGCTTCCTCGAGTTGATTTTTTATTTTCCCATTATTTATGAAAGCCACCAGTCCTCTAGTATAGAAGTTCTCTCCACGTGAAGTGCTGCAGGGAGACCGAATCTCTTATACATTCCACGGCATATATGCACGACGTCCGAAAGCGCGCTCCGAAGAATAAAAGGCAAGAAAATCTATACGCCGGTCGGGGGCATTGAAATCCCATGCTAATGCTGAGTATACACGGGGCGAGCAAACGTACCGTCGTGTCGCGGCACGTGTCACATCGACACTTCCGTATATACACCTATGTCTAAACATTCACTCGAGTTCCATGATCCCCGAGTTTCGGCGCTACGCGGGGGGAGGGGGGCTCCCTCTCTCTCTCTCTCTCTCTCTTTCTTTCTTATACAAATTCACCGGATCTCAACCCTTCCGTTCGCGTCTCGTGAGGCGCGAGGGACCCACGTGTCGCTTGACGGGAGAGGACACACACGCGGCGTGCGTCACTCCGTCGAATCTTATGCTAATAATCGACACGAAACACACACCGGCGTCGGCACGCGTTTTCTGTAGCGACGGCGGAACGATTATACGCGCGATTCGTAAAATTATGCAAAGTACACGGCGGAGGAAGCTCTCTCTCTCTCTCTCTCTCTCTCTCTCCTCCTCGCGTGCTTCGCTCGGGCAGCGTCGAGGGGTACGCGAGCGGCGCGTGGCACCGCGCACTTCTCCTCTCTTGCAGCGGAAATGCAAATGGTAACTTCTCGTCGTGGGGCTGAATAAAAGTTCCTTCTCTTTGTCCCGCTTTGTACGGGACGAGACGCGACGGTCGTGTTGCTCGCGTGTGTCGGCAGATATTGAGTCGTCCGGTATAATCTGCGAGATCTCCCGTCCCAACGATTGGCAATGCGTAAAATTGCAGCGCGGAGTCTCTCCCCACCTGGTGGGAGAGACCAGGTTCCACCTGGGCAATCGTTTACAATCGACGCGTTTGGAAAAATTTCAAGATCATAATTCGTATACTATATATAATAAAATTTAGCGAGGGAGAAAAAAATTTTGAGAAGCGTTATCGATTAGAATATGAAAACTTTTCGCAAAAATCAACATTTAAAAAAGAATACAATGGAATTGAGATGTATGTATCTTTGTCACAGATTAAAATATCAGTATACATATTCTTCTATGTGACACAAAGGAAATTAACCTAATGGATTCATAGTAGGCATTGCATCAAATGTCGTTCGGTAAAGAAACTTTTTGCAAGGACGCCCGGCTTAGAATTATAAATGTATCCGGTATTGAACACGTTTCAACCTCAGGATTACTCTATCTTCATTATTATGTCTTACCTTCCTCGTAGATCAGGATCATGTCAGCTTTATCTCGGTAGTCGATGCCGTATTTGCTAAATGGCTTTTTACTTCGATAAAAGTTTCATATTAATGGAAGAAATTTTAAGATTGCAGAAAAGCATCGGTTTATAATATATTGCTGTCTCAGCGTGCACATTGAAAGATTAAATGATAACTCAATTATCCAATAATCAAGCTGTAACGAAACAATCGCAATAACTTCTGTTATTACATATATTGACAATTAATATTTCGTCTTAATCTGTTTGCATTATTAAAATAAATAAATATATAATATATAATATACAAATATATAACAATAAAAAAAATAAAAAATATAATTATATTTAATTTCGCATTCTATACTTATATTAAAATAATATATTTCGCTTGAAAAGAACCCGCTTTAGAGGTGCTTAAGGCACAATTAAGGCAGTCGGTATAGTCCAAAGGATTCGAGGGAGCGAGTCGACGCGTCCTTCTGAGTAGGAGTAGAAGGCCTTGTGGACGCCACTAGGCAGGAATTAGCATGCCGTGACGCGAGTCGTCCTTTTTCCTCGAACGTCTCGGGTATATATTCGTATATATTCGGTTTTAATCCCTTTCGATTCAGCGGGTGGCACCGCAAACTCTCGGTCTCTCAAACTTTGAGACCGCGCGGCGGCCACGAAATCGGTTCCCTCTCACCTTTTGCCCGCGCCTGTCTCTCCTTGGTGTCCCGGTCCCCGGGCCATATGTTACCTGATCCGTGGCTAAGCTATTAATTATATCGATCTATATAGGCTGCGCATAGTTAACGGCAGCGCGAGCAGCGCTTCAGAATCGGTGACGCTTTATGGCCATTCTTTTCTCTCCCCCCCCCCCTCCTTTCGTTCTCCCTCTTTCTCTCCTTCATTCTGCTCTTCTCTTTCTGGTTCTCCAACAGCGGGGCGAGAACCTAAAAAAAAGCTGAAGCCTCACGCATTGCGCAGAAATACATAAAACCCGACCGAAGGCATAAATCATTAGGGCCGATGTGGAGAAACTATTACGTGACTCATGGCTGGGGATCGGGAGAACTGAAAAGGGGAGGGAGAAAAGGAGATAGCGGAGATTATACGGGAAAAAAAAATTTCAGGGGTAGCGGTGCATTTCCTAGGGGGGAGGCACCGTCAGTCGAAGCTCCAGTTAGCGTGTTATTCAAGCCGTTTTCAACGAGCGATTTGTCTCTTTCATTGTGTTACATAAGATTACATTGGACGTGACCTTTTTTTTCGATGGAAGGAGAGAATTTAAAAAAAAAATATCAAAAAACCATTTAAAATAAATAGTGATAAAAAAGTTATAATTAATCAATTTCTTTTATCTCTGTAAAAAATTAATAATTAATTTCCCTTCCTATCAATTTTTTACAAAAATAATTTTATCCTATGACACACACATGCATGTATTATCATAATGTGCTTTCAACAAGATTTTGCAATCAGTTATCGATAATCATCGTAGACAAAAAAAAAACGAATTTGGCCATATGTCTTTTGTTCTCCTGCGTTTCGCGTGTATGCTCTAGCGTTGCGTCATCGGGAGGACGAGGAGGATGATCATTCCTAGACGCCGTAAAGTATCGATTCTGCCGCTCTCGTACGCGAAGTGAATCCAATGTCAGCTCATCACTTTCTCCGCGGACGGGCACCACATAGCAGGAGGTAGAGATTCCTCCGAGGGTTTCTTTGGGGCCCTCTCTTCGGTGCCCCGCCGCGCGCGCGGGCTTCATCGAGAACAGCGCGGGGAGAGGAAGCCGGCGCGGAACGAGTCACGAGATATAATCCGTTCGTGAATAACCTAGTAAAAGTACCGAGAGAGAGAGAGAGAGAGAGAGAGAGAGAAGCGTCCCTCCCCTCCCGCCACCCACCGCTGTGTTTGTCCAAGGCGCTACTGGAATCCGGCAAAAAAACTCGCCGGTCGGCTACCGGCCACTCTAATGCTTCACTATAATGTACCAAGTTATTTCCCGCCATCATCTAGCCACGCCGAGTCTTTCGTGAGCGTGATCTTCCTCCGAGACGCTCGCTATCCTCGGCCCACATATATCATCGGCTCGTTTTATGGATATGATTGAAGAAACGACTGATTAGGAGAGTAATTACATTCGTGTGGCGCAACAAGTTTTTGCCGCGATTTTGGTTAATCTCTTTAAAACCTCATATATAATCCGAAAATTAACTAGGCAAAAAAATAATGACTTGTATCTTGTATAAAAAATATTTTTGTATAAAAGAACTGATGTATTTTATCGATTAGAAGATATACATTTTTTTATCCGTTTAAGATCATTTTTTTAGATTTTTTTCTTCTTGGAAAGTCTGAATATTTTATAGTTGAAGGTATGGCGAGGAATTATTTATGATTAATTAAATTATTTAGAACTAATTGAATATATATATATATATATATAAAATAAAATTAAAAATTAAAAATTAAATATATATATTTAATTTTTTTAAATGAATGGGACACGAGAAGAAGTTGGTACCCGGAGCGCGTAAATCCTCGGATCTGTCAGTGGCGCGAGCAGCGGCAGATTTTGCTAAAAATACGAACATGATTGTGCGTCGGGCATGCCGCAGCGACCGAATTGTTACGACCTGAGTGCGCGTGAACGACGATGCCATAAACTCCGCAAAGGTAACATGGCGCGACGAGTTATGGCAATGATGCTGGAGGAGTTCACGCATGACTCGGCACGAGGCAAGTACCCACGGGGACCTTGGGGCCAGTCAAAAAAGGGGACCCGGTCGTTTAGTGCCTGGATGAGCACCGCTCGCAAACCGTCCCCGCGAAAAAAAAACAAAAAAAAAAAAATCGATCGCTAATTACTAGAAACCGTCTTGATCCTTGATATGTGAAAGCCGATTATATAAAAGACGATCTCAAATATACTTAGTAAATCTCAGAAAGTTAACGGTATGTCTCGCGAATGAATCAGCAATGGAAATGACAAGGCGAAATATATTTGCGCCTTTGCAAAAACGAATAATCGATTATATTTACACTCGTGATTGGATTAACTTCCTCTTTGTCATCTGAAGAAGAGTACACATACGTAAAAACAATGTAAGTAATTTTCTTCAACAGTTAAAATATTACAAACGTTTGGAACGAAGAAGATCCTTGAATTTATCTCTCTCTTTCTCTCTCTTTAGAAATGTCAAAATTAATACATATGAATGGAGATGTCAAAATTGATAAAGCTTTAAATTAAAAAACCCAAAATAAAATCAGAACCTAATTTCCATCATTGAATGTTAAATGTTGGAAGTCATTATATACGAAAGTACTAGGAATATACCACAGAATTGCCAATATATCATCGCATATCGCTCGAGATTGAAAATTCTTAGGTCTGTACAACGTAACTCGCGGTCAACCGTCCATCGTCGCGACCTTGAAAGAAGGGAACCTCGGATAGTCTAAGGTAAAGAGGCACACGTAGAGCCGGGTAGTATAACGTGGATGCCTATACCCTGCCCGGGCTGCGCTGACGACCACAGATCGCAACGAACCCCCGCGACTCACCGACGACGAGAGCTTGTCGGCGATGGTCGACGGTGGGTTGATGTTGTTGTCTGAATTATACTCTGATTATACTGCGAGCGTACGGCGGGTATGATTAAACATTAAATAACGCCATTACGCGCCGGGTAAAAGGGAGGAGAGCGAGCGAGGCTCACGAGACGCAAAACGCCCCGTGCGAGATGAGGACGACGAGGATGACGGAGGATGCGAGGGAACGAAGACAGGGCACGGCGAGAGATCCCTTCTTCCTCCCCCTCTCTCCTCCCTTCCTACTCCTTCTCCTCCCCTTTCCATCGCGATGTCTACCCCGGGTGACCGCGGCCGCTCGTGTCCTCCTACGAGTCGAGGATTAGCTTGTAATTCTCCTCGCGAAGGCGCGGCGAGCTGAGCTCTCTAGCTCTGCGGCCGCTCGCCTAACCAGAAACAGGAATGCCAAGAAGCGTAATTAGCTATTCGGCCGCGAGAGAAGCCTATTTGCTTTACCGCATTCCACACCATCATTCACGACGGGCGAAGCTGGTCGCGGAACGATCCTCGTGGCGAGAGAGTCCTAACGAGAGGCTGGCAGATACAAGGATTCATCTCGCAATCCTTACGATATTCTGAATAAAATCAATTATATAATTTTTTTTAACGATAAATTTTAACTAATTTTTAATTTGCTTGTAAATCAAGATCGTGGGCGTATAAGTTTTTAATAAAAATTAGAAAGTAATTAATTTATTAATTAAAAACGAGCAGTTGTACTTCATTATTTAGGATTTCTTAAAACTTTGTAATGATTTAATTTAAAAAATACGAAACTTGCAAAAAAAAAAAAAAACAATTGTCACAAAAAATGAATAGAACAATGTTACTATTCGCAAAAGATTTTAAACTATCGCTTATATCGACTCGTGGAAAAGACATTTTCAAGTTACGACACGGAAGGAACATCAGGCCTCCATCGTCGCGAGCTGTACGTGACGTCGGCACATAGTTGTTCACCATTTTGCCCGCAGCTGTCTATACCGTAAATACGGTTAGTTACAGACAGACCTCGGTACCGCGTGACCGAGAGCGACGAGAATTACAAAATAACTTTGCGAACGATTTCAACGGCCGCTTTTGTTCTTACCACGAGGGGTAGTGGCCGGAGAGGGGAGAGGGCAAAAAGGGGGGAATCGTGACACTTCTAACAGCGTGAAAGACACTTAACGGATCGGTTTCGTTCAATGACGTTGCTTCACGAGGTAATACTTGACGGTCTCCCGCTAGGATATTCACGTGTCGGGAATATTCTCCGAGTAATTTGTTCCTCGCGCTGGAGGTTCAGAATTGCGAGTCGCCTCTTAAATAATCAGGTAGAATTCTGATAACGACACATGATCACAGGGACTAGGATATTCTCAAGATTCATAAATAACAATTTTTTTATCTATTCTTCTAAATTAAAATTCCGAATAAATTATTTCTTGCTTCTTTCTCTTCTAAGCAAAATCATTGTCTATAAATATAGACTTCTGTCCACAATTATAGCTAGTCGTTAATTAATCTAGGATATTGGTGCCTAATGTGATAGCAATTTTCGAAAGTCTCGCGAAAAATCGTAAACGATCGCCGACGTTTCTTTCTTGCCTTGTTGTCACGATCCGGGTATGCGCCGCTTAGTCCCCGACAATTTTCAACCGCTTTTACGTCGAGCGTGTCCCTTTCCTCGGCGCGACGAGAAACCTAACGATCCGCCGTACTGTCGTCCTAACTCGCTTATAATAACTCCACGAGGCCGGTAATGACGATCTGGTCGCCGCATTATTGTTTCTGCGGCAGGTTGCCCGCACGTTCCTCTCGACAATTATTTGGATAATTCACCGTCGCCGTTATTGCGATGCCGGTGTGACATAAGACCGTAAATTATATGCCGGGAAAAAAGATGGACGGGGCGCCTCGATATATCTCATTGAAGAAAATAATATCCAAAATAAATTTAAAGGAATCTTCTGTCGCCCTTGATTCTCGTACGCTGGAGTATATAATAAGAAATAATTGTACCAAGTCAAGATATGTAGGAAGCTAGAAATAATAAAGGATAAAGTAAAAATTGGTGTTAAGGAAGAAAATCGAATTTACGATTGGGAAAAATTTTCCACGCGTTTTTAGGACGTTTTCACCTTATATAATTTCTAATTTATATAATCTGAGAATACATTTACAGCGAGATATGTGTGAACTATTGCAACGTGCGAAGTTTTTCGGTAACGTGCCTCTTTTCACACCAGGATCATAAAAAGAAATCTTTCCTGGACATAAGTCATCCGCTAGACAGAAGAAAGGAATTAAAGATGGCTCTGATTGCCGTTGGATCGCGGCCAGAGACGCCAGACGTAACTAAGTTTTTCGAGCTTCCCGTCGTCGATAGGAGATTCGAAGGCAGGATACGGAGGGATGGGGGGGAGGGAGGGGATTCCGTATATTAGGAATTCATATCTCCGTCGGAGGTTGAGGTGGGTGGGAAAGCCGAGGTTTCTCAAGTATGATCAATACGAACTCATTCTTACCAACAGCGATGCTCAACCACCGAGAAAAAAAAAAGGAGATCCTAAATACGAATGTTGCGTGTTGTTTCTCGACAAATAAGCTCGAAGTGAACGGCGATCTTGTGAAGTAAAACGAACACTTCCTGCGAAGTTGACAGATTAGCTTGGCAAGGTTGTGACACTCTTATCAAACAAGAGAATTATTACTCGACGCTAACGATGAGGCCTGAAATGTTTTATAGCCGCTATTAATAACTGTTATTTCACGATCAATCATTTTAACAACATTTCATTGATTACCGGTTTTACCGAAGCCGGTTAACTCCAATCTTAATTTAACTAATTTCTCGTCTCTTCTTTTTGCCTCTCTTTCTCTCTCTGTTCCGGATATATTAGACATATACTTTGATTTTTAATCCGTTAAATCAGAATCAAACTTAATATTCGTGAAAGTGATCATGTTTATTTACACGAACTAATCAATAAATCATCTCTTTTTAAGTGTATTTAATCACAAAGACATGAGAACCATCAGGATATTTTTCGCGCTGCTATAGAACCTTCCGTTCTTCTGGATAACAGGAATTGGAATGAAACAAACTTGTAGACATACATTAATAACCTGAAGATGCGTATCTCGTGTATATAATATATATATCCCACCCTTAGAATGATAGAAAAATAGATACCTTATATAAGGGTATGGAATACAGAATTTGTTGAAGAAAATCGAAAACATCGTGTCAATCCTTTCTGCTTCTTTCCAAAGTATTTGCTCCCAATCTCCAATTTCCTTCCTCTAGACTTACATGATAGCTGATATACAATACACACACACACACACATACAATTTTCAAGAGAGTCATCTTCTCTTCTTAAATAAGAATGTAAATGCTAAGCATATTTACATTCTAAATTTACATTCTAAAACGTAACAATATTTTTTTCTCATTTACTAGTGGCAACTTTGCCCTACGCAATACACTTCACGGTTGAATCTATTACGATATTCTTTGAGCTCTATCATTATTTGACACGAGCATCTATCGCATACGAAATATCAGATGTAATCACCTATAATGTCATTAATTTCGATACTTTATCGCTCGAGAGGGAAATTAACGAGCGTACGGCGATCCGTTTTATTAGCCGAGGTGGTATTAGCGAACGTCATAAATTATTAGCATTATCGTTGAGGGCGCGATAGGAAATATTCCAGCGAAAAGGGAGATATATCCTCCGCGGCCTCTCCATACTCGCGGTCCCTTGAGTGCGTGCCTAACGTATAACTAGAGCATTCAAAGTGCAATTTGCAGAAGTGTCCAGAGCCAAGTCCAATTCTCCACGCCCAAGCGGATCTCGCGCTGATATCAACGTAACCCTGTAATCACGCGCGCCCATAAAGACTCGCGATCAAAATAATTACATCGCATACGTTATACCGGAATCCTATCAAACATGAAAATTTTTAACAAATGTACGTCGTGATGATGCGTAGATTCGTTTTTCAGAATGATTATCAACACTATTTGCGATCATTCGTTCGAGACGTTAATTGACGCCTTGTTTACATTCGGACGAGGATATGGAAGGAAAACATTTGTTTTTGAAGGTAGCCTTATATGCCTTTATCTCGTGATAACATTCAGGTTTGTTGACATTTGCGACATTAACGAGCGAATGGTTAACTGAATGCGACATGGATCTTTATAGAGAAAACTGAAAAGTTATATGTAATTTGAAAAATATATAAATGGAGAATATTCTGTGTAGTCTGTGGGGAAAGAGAAATGGAGATAATTTTTGTTTCTAAAAATATCAAGTTGATAAAATATAATTATCTACAAAATAAATAACTTTATTATCTTAAAAGTAAATTTTTTATATATATATATATGTATAATGATTATTGATAATAATTTAAATTTTTTTGACAAAAACTATAAGAAAAATAATTATGTACTTGCGTCAAATTAAAGAATAAAAATAACCATGAAAAGGAAACAAATTTAATAACAAATTATAAATAAATTTATATAAAAAAATTCTAAAAAATTCTAAATTAAAAAAAATAATAACGATAATAGAAAATAATAGATGATAGAGAAGTTTAATAAGAGTTCGTAAAAGAGTAAAGAGGGAGGCTGCGGTGATCAAGGCAGGAAAGAGAGTCATTTACTCGGCCATTTTCATACTCTCTCACCTTATCCTTGGTTTTTTTTTCTTTCATCGAATCGCATCGGGGGTCTACCCTTGCCTGTAATCTCGATAATACTATCGTAAGGCGCTTTCTCTCTCTTTCTCTCGGTACACTACGCTTTACAGCCCGTAGACATCGAATCCTGAGCAGTTAAGGTATCTCCGGTCTGAATAGTCAATAAGATTCCGCAGGGCACGCGAGACTCGCGCGAACCACCGTGTGAATTCGAAAATGGAACGCGTTCGTCCCGATTCCTCTTTTACGAGCGGTCAAACACCTATTTCCCGGTTATATGATAATCAAACAGGATATGTTTATTATGTTTGTCAAAAATTTTTGAAATTTTTTCGTGTTTTTTTACAAGCATAACGTTTTGATATTCGATACTAAATATTTTTGTAATTAAATATCACAATTCTTTTAGATTCTTAGAGTATAAATATCACCTATATTTTTAAGCGAAAAAATAAATTTTTCTCATTTAATATGTACAAAGGAATAGAAACTCGTCATCGATTCTGAACATACGAAGGCGGTAATCGAGTTAATATTGATGGCGAGCCGTGGTTCACTATAATTATTCTAATACATAGTACCGATGTAATTACCTATAATTTTTTTTATGCATTTCTATTGCGAGCACTAAATGATGAATGGTGCGATAGCGGTTAAAGAAGAGTCTACTTCACTTTTTACTTCACTCATGTTAGTGTATAAAGTTAATTTATAAAAATAGATTTTCTATCAGCTGATATTTAAATCCACGAATAATGATAAAATTTATAGTACACATATATTTTTATACATTCAGGCGAATCTTTCACTCAAATATGCCCTTTTTCATTTAAATTAAAGAAGAAGCAATGCCAATCGGATCACATATATCTGCAATCTTTTTACCACGCGATAGAATGAATTTGAGCATAAAGGGAAGCAAGTTCTTGTTCCTGTTGACATTGTCGAGTACTCGCTTAAACATAGTTGGACCTAACAAGGAAAAAAAGAGGGGTTTTCGAGGGATTCCGAGCAAGCATCGCCTATCGACGTTATTATACAGACGCGAGTCTGGAGAAAAAAGGAAGAACAAAAAAAAGAAAAAGCGACAGCGACGCTGTCGAGCTCGGTTGAAAGAGAGCTCCCCCTCTAAACACGATCAAAAAGAGGACGCGATCGCTAATAATATCGGTGGAAGCCCAAGAATCCGCAAAGAGGCACTCGTCTGCGTGGCGAACCGCCCGTAAATCTGCCGGCGTCACTCGCTTGAATATTCCGAGACCCTACAGCTTTGTCTGCCGATCCATCCGTCCGTCTCTCCGTCCGTTTTAACATTTTATGTGCGATTATCGACGCATGTGAAACCGGCGAAAATATATTGACGAAACCCCAAGGCTGGAAACGAAGGCCGTATTATGGAGTATTTAGCGAGCAAAGAGAAACTTAAATGAAAGTAGATTCTATTAAATTGTATCTATAAAATTATCATTTTTTAATAATTTTTTAATCAGATAGATTAAATTATAAATATAATATAGATTTTAATTTTAACTTAGAAAATATTGGATCTATGATCTTTTCTTGTGTCTAATTTTTATATCAAACTTTCCATTATATTAGATCTGGATCTGATATACTTTAAGTCATCAAACCATTAACAATGGCTATAAAGTAGCTGGGATTACTATATTCTTAGTATCAAGTATAACCGAGTACAATCTGGCTTAAACGTCATAAGTAGAAAGAATGGTTATCATCGACAAAGACCTTCTATCGGAATGATAAAAGTGCGAATAATCAAGACGGCGGATCAGGATGAAACCCCCAATTACCGCGCTGCTCACGGATCACTCGTCAATCCGCGATCTACGGATCAGCGTCAGCTGATCGCGCATCGAACAGCATAACACGTTTCTCTATCGTCGTCGTCACCGCCGTTGAGTTGAACGAACCTAGGCCACCTAGCCGGCGATAAGTGTGTATAGTCACCAGCTTCTTCGATCGAATGCCGATGAAGCTCATGCACGGCCTCTCTCTCTCTCTTTTTCTATTTCTCTCTCTCTCTTTCTCTCTTTCATCACGCTCGGGGCGGAATTTGGCGCGCGCGAAAAATTCGCGTTAACGGGGGGGAAGTGAGGAACGGATGAAGGCCTGAGGGGGGTAGTGTATGGGGGAAACCGTCGGCTACGCCCCTGAAAAGAGGTGGTCGCCATCCACGGTAGGAAGGAAGCGCAAATACCGGGATTGGTTCTCGCGTACGCGAGACAGAACTCCGAGGTCTCGGTACGCGACGTGACTCCTTCTCCTCCTCATGGAGTTCTCCTTCTCTACAACCGCCGCCGCCGTTGTCGATCCACCGCCGCCTCCACCACCCCCTTCTCTTTTTCTTGGACCGCGCACATCTTGGTGGGGACAGATTCGCGCTTCGCGCGCTACGAACTTACGTTGCGCTATACGTTTCTGTCCACTTACACACACACACACACCGTTTTCCCTCATGGAGAAGCCTCGAAGACTCGGGATTGACAGAAAAGGGGCGGCCGAGAAATGCGAGATCGACCCAACGAGAGGAGCATTAACCCTTTAACCCTCGCGCGTCAACCCCTTTTCGCGGGATATTAATCATTGTAGAATTAAACCGTCTCATAGTCAGATAAATTGTGCCTCTCCATCGTTCTTCGGCAAACTCGGGTTGAGATAAATGGCTTTACAACGAACATGAAACGAATCGAACGACTTTTGGTGTCAGGGAAGGTTAGAGATATCCGCGTTCTGATTAGAGCAAACGAAATAATCGCAGATGAAGAGCAGAAATTCAAATCAGAGAGTCCAGGTTTAATACCTTTAATTTTTCACGGCAAGGATATGAAGAGATATGTCCGTACTGAATAATTCATATTCATTACCGATGAAAGATCTTATGTCCACACGAAAAGGAAATGGTATGAAGTTGCCGATATCGATAATCATGTTTCTTTTACCTCGATCTTGCAGGCTTACCGGTCCGCTGATGTTTCCAAGCTCGCCAATCGTAGGAAATAATATATCTATAATATATTGAAATCAAAGGAAATATAGTCGCTTCATGTTTCTTTCGAGGCTCGTGAGAATCGTTAATTCAAAACGCATCCTCCAGAATGGAACGTCATTCCGTCGCAATTAAATAATGTTAATAAAATTCGCTGACACGTGGACTATTGGCTCGCATATCGAAATCTCTTGTGCAAATGTATAATCAAAGTTTGCCTTCCATGCTGATTGGCTGATCAGATTACGTGGAGCGATGCTAAGTAAGCATTCACGACAGGTAATTACGACTACCTGTAATTTTCTCCTGCAATTACCTCAACAATGTACGATGCTAATACGGGAATGATCATGCGCGAGGTCACGAACGTTTAGAAAATATTACCGTTTGTGGATGAACAAGCGGATAGTAAAATAACTCGCCGAGATTTTTGTAAAACGGAGGTAAAAGGGGGATGTCTCCCCTGCTACTTTATTAAGCACAAAGACTGTCCCTTCTACCTCAAAGACGGTCTCACAAACTAGATTACGATCTCCGTTTCCCCGTCACGCCGTCGGCGACAAAGTACCTTCGTTTAGAGACAGCGAGGCGGCGGCCGTTGAGAACGCGGCGCGGAATAGGGCGACCCCGGCCATTGTTCGCCGGGCTCGGGACCCTGGCAGGAATGAGAGATTTCTGGATGCTGTAACAATTTGGATCCTAGAACACCTGGTCGGGTGGCACTGTCTCGCGATCGCGCGGCGAGTATAATGCAGCCCAGAGGGAGAAAAGAGAGAACCTTCCAGCACACCCCCGATATACGACGGAAGCGCAGATGACAAAGCGTTTTCTCGCCCGAAACGCAGCACAAAGGGCTCTCCCGATTCCCGAGATTACCCGGGGTGCCTGTCCTGAAGAAGGGCAGAAGCGCGTAAAAGAAGACAACGATGCTCGCCTGAGGAGCTCGTATTCCAGCGTCGATCCTCTTAATGCGCGCGCGGGTGTCGAATGGCCGCGCGCGCACTCAAAGTTTCTTTAACAATTGTCAGGGAGAAAGAGAGAGAGAACCATACTGATTATGCGCATTGATTATGGTCGGAAATCGGCGACGACACGCCCACACGAGCCTATTTTCCTAACGGTTCTTAAAAGCATGCTCGACGAAAATTGAATCTCTCATAAATTACTCGAAGCTCCTCCAACAGCCGGAAGAAGTATCAGATTGAGCGCTATCAGAATGTACGAGGTACATATCAATCGCGATAAGCAACCTGATTGCATAAAAAATATAGACGCGAAGACAGTATTGTGTCCAGATTGGGAGTTCTAGCTCAAACGCAGTCAGAAGCTGATCCTCTGCCGTGTTGCCTAGCGAGCGAGGAAGAAATTATAATTGAGTTTGAGATTAAAGGTTTGTCCTTATTATGCTCGACAGCGTATAGGGCAGGGGCTCAAAAAGAACGGGCCCCCGAGTGGCGGGAGAGATTCAGTTTTTACGGGCCCCCCCGTCGGGCACGGAGTCAACCGTCAGCCCGAGATCTTGATGTATCTCCTCCACCCGAGCCTACCCGTTGGCTTTTCATTCGGCCGGTCCTGCCTCCATTTATATCGCATTACGAGACTCAGCTCCTTGGAATCCGCCGAGAGAAGACCAAGAAACCGAGATCCTCCGCTTCCCTTGTCTGTCCTGGTCATAGCACTCCTGCACACGATCTTCGAGGTGAGCCAGGTCAGGATCACCAGTTTCTCAAAGTGGAAGTAGGATTTGATTATAATGAATTATAGGTATTTATTGATTTCACGAGAAAGATTAAGTTTTTAATAACGCATTTTGGGTGCCAAAATTGCGCAATAATTGGACATCACATCTGCAATATTTTTGTTTTAGAAAAATATAAAAGCGCTGTTAAAAAGTATTTCTTAATGTTGTAATAAATAGACAAAATATATCTTATTGAATAGCGATCAGATAAAATAAAATATATGATACTAATTAATTTTTTACTAATCTCCAAAAAGCTCTCTATTGAATTTATTGTATTAGTGATATCGGCATTTTTATAAATATTTTGCGCCAGATGATGATGATGATTCATGTGTTGAAAAATTTCGTTACTTCTCATTTTTCAAAGCAAATGTTCTTCGCATTAACGTAATGACACTTGGTAACGGCGACGACACTATTATTCTCGAAGTAACAGGCTCACCGCCAGTGATCAAGATGAGTTTAATGATCATCGTCTGGATTGTCTTTGGGGGCTTACGAGTCGAGGTAAATTGGATCCCAATTTTAGCGTGATGACAAATGACTGGCGAGTCTACGGGAATGTTTAATGCGGTACCATCTGTGCTCCGGGCTGGTGCAGGAAGCAAAACGTGATGTTTCGCACCGAAAAAGAAAAGGAAGAAAAGGAAAGAGATAGAGAGAGAAAGAAGTTACGAGAGGAACTGAATGACGAAAAAAAGAGATAATGCGAGCAAAATTGATAATGCCGCCGGATGTAAACCATTACGTTCCCATTCCACTCTCTTTCTCTCTCTCTCTCTCTCTTCTTTTCTCTTGTCTACTCAAATTTTGGCGATGGTATCTCAGCCAAGAGGGACGTGCGAAATCGATTCGCGCCTCGATATTTTCTTAAAATGCGAGTGCAAAAATCGCGCGGTCCACGTTTGCTAAACCGGTTTGCAAAAACGACGACGTAATGGCAGGCAACGAACGAGGGTGAACTTTTTGTTCGCGAATTTTAATCTACCTTGTTTTGTATCACGATGCTCGCTATCAGAAACCTGTTAATTTGCTGTCAACGCACAACGGATCATTTTCTGTCGTTGCTTGCAAAAAAGTCTACTTTCTTGCTGTTGAAAACAATAAAGATAAAAGTAGGAGTTGTGTTAAGATCCTGCATTGTGTGATGCGATCAATGACACATTAAAAATTAGTATAATTAATTTTTATTATTAATATTAATTATAAAAATAATTGTCCGTCTTTCTCCCTTTATTATATAATTATTAATACTTTTTGTTTATTACAAAAAAGAAAAAAGAAAAGTAAAAACACAATTAATAAATCGTTAATCTTCTTGCTTATATATTAGTGAAATGTAAAAACCTGAAATGCAACTTGTATATGCATCAAGGCAAGCTTCAGAGCCGATCAGATCGACTCGGCAGCTGCATTGTTTTTCTTCAGAATTATATCTGAGTTCGCGCGGTGAGGTGAGGTCAGGGACGCGAGATGAGGATTCATGATTGGAGCGGCCCACACGATACTCGCGTTCGCGATACCCTAAACGCCGAGCGGCGCGCGAAGCGAGAGAGCTGTTGAGCAACGATCAACATTCGTACGTAAGATGCGCGAAATTCTCATTTCATTGTCTCAGAATTCGGGGGAGCGGGGACTTGGTTACGCGCGAGTCTGCCCGCGACCTACCGTGTGATTTACGCCGTATGTTTATACTTATTTATATTTCGAACGTTTAGTGCACACCGCCATGATCTATGCCTCGCATTAACTGAGTCTTGTTAAACAGGGCCCCGGGGCCGATGCTTCGACGATTCTATAGTTCGGGGTACCGGGTGTGTGTGTTCCCTTCCTCTTACCATTCCGACCGACTTCTCCTTGTCTCTTTCTCTCGCTGTTCCTCTCTCTCTCTCTCTCTCTCCTTCCCCCGCGCTTCTCATCCGACTCTCCCTCGTCTCTCTTCCCTTTGTGTCCTCTCGCCTCGCAACGCTGACCGCGCTCCATGACCTGACCCTTCATAAACTAGGGCCCAACTGTGCTATATTTTAAATGCATATAGACGTAGGCGTGCATGCGCTTTAGAATAAATACAACAAGTACCGGGGCGCGTATCGGTTCGGGTATAAACGCGGGCCCTCCGACACCTCGTTCGTCCCGTAAAAAAAAAAAAAAAGAAAAAAGACCGCGAGGAGAAAGACGCGCGCACACACCGGGGAGAAGACCCCCGAGAGTATCCCCTCCCCCCCTCTTCCTCCTCCTCCCCCGCTTTCATCGCCAGCAGGCACCGTATGCGCGGGTTCGGACATCCTAGGCATTCCAAAGGAGTTGAGCCTCGCAAAGCTTGTCTCTAAGGAACGTTACAGCAGGAGAGAGAGAGAGAGAGAGAGAGAGAGAAACATTGATTAAAAAAATTAATGGTTTTATGACTTTTCTTTGTGAATCGCCTTGAGAATTTAATATAAGATATTAGTTTCTTAATTTTAATTTCTAATACAGATATATGATGATTACGTTTGTGGTATCACTTGATTACTATCAGAGGAAATTATTTAGCACAATTTGAAAATAAATGTTATATTTAATATTATCATTATTTTATTTTCAATAATTCAAACATGCATTAGTTGCTATATTAATATATGCATGTATTATATGCAAACATTAAAATTAACGCAAAAATTTGTAATCAATGATTCATTTTTATTAAAATAAATAAAATTAAAAATCAAATTGAGAGATTTAATATTTATAGATTAATAGATGATTACAAATTCGTGCATGTAGCATGGTGAGAAGATATGATCGAATTTTTTATTTCACTCAGCTAGAAAATATCCCTGCAGTTCTGATTTTTCTAAGAAATACTCGCGGCGGGAATGAATTAACGCTCGGAAGAAGCGAGCCGATTCGTCGGCTGGTCATATACGAGCGCGCCGTGAAACAGACTCCAAGCTGTCTGGGCTCCCTGGTGAATCCTCGGATCGCCTATATCCCCTCTCGCTTTATTGCTGCTCGACCTTTTTTCTTCCTCTCTGTCTCTCTCTCTCTCTCTCTCTCTTTCACTCTTCACGGCAGCCCTTGTATCTCCAGCGGATCCTCGGATTCTCGCCGCTCGACCGCATTGCCAAGGTTTCAACGCGGGGAAACGAGAGGGGGAATACACGAAGAGAAAAGGAACTCAGGGGCTGAGCAGTGTAAAAACTTTGGGCTACCTAGTTCTCGCTGAAGTGTGTGTGTCCGTAGGGCACGATCTACTTGAAGCTCACCGGGAACGGGGGTGAATCCGGCCGCTTCTTTCGTGAGCGATCAGAAGAGCCGAATGTAAAACGTAGATATGTTTAGAGCGGCCGATCCGAACGCGTTGCGCGCTGCGTTTCGAACACACAATCCTTCCTGTCACGATAAAACTCGCGCTGAGGATCGTAACGCGCCTATTGTGTCCGAGACGCGTAACGCTCGCGACGCTAAATCTCGGTGCGATTTCGCAGGCGTCGCCGCGTTTATCACGTAAATTACGAGCGCGTTACCGAATGGATAAGAATGAGAGAGAGAGAGAGAGAGAATACGAGGTAACCCGTTTTTCAGGGACACTGCAAGCGGGGATTTTATCGCGAGGCGCGAGACAAGGGGCGACGTCTGAATCGAGAGTGCATCCGGTCATAATCCGGTACACTTCTTCGCGCGGGAGGTAACTCGATTAAGGGAGAACCCCCGCGCGTTCTCTCCCCCTCTCTTTCTCTCTCTTTTTCATGCGCGCAAAAAAAAGGAGAGAAAGGAGAGAAGAGAGAGGCAAGAAGAAGCGAACCTCTCGAAAACACCTCGCTGGAAGTGGTGGCAATACGGTGGTGCATGACGACTTCCTCGAAGGAGAAAGAGAGAGAGAGAGAGAGAGAGAGAAGGGAGGGCGCGGTTACACCGCGAGAAGGAATCCCGCGGTAACACATGGAAGGATAGAGTTATTTATTGTTATAGTCGCCTGCAGTACGGCGTCGTCGCCGCCGTCGTCGTCGTCGTCGTCGTCGTCGTCGGTCGTCGTTGTGTGTGGGTGTCGAGAGAGAAAAAAGGAGGTGTCGAGGGGGAAAGGGGGAGGGGGCTCCAGGGTCTCCGCTTCGGTCGGACTCTTTCTTTCTTCCCTCTCCCCCTCGCCCGGTCGCTTCTTCTCTTCTTGTCCACCTTCTTGTCCCGCGCTCGCTGTCAGGCGAGCTACGGTTCGGTATCTACAAATACAGATACCAGACCCTCTCTTGGTGCTATAACACAGCCACTCGAATCGGGACCGCTTGTTCCCTCGGTCTCCCGAGCCTCCTCTCTTCCTCCCGCGCGTCGTCCCGTCCCTTACGTCGTTCTCTGTCAGGGCCCTTCGTTGCAGCGCGCGTATGCAACGGGCCGCCCACTCTCGGTGTACCCCGCTGGGTGTCCAACACCTACCTACATGGCCGCGGCACAACTGTATCCCCGTCCGGTTGACCCGGTCCGCCAGCACCTCCGGCCACAGACACCTCCGTCGTAGCTGCCGCTGCCGCCGCCGTCGCCGTCGCCGTCACATGGGCCACGCACTAAATTTATCCTCCCGAACGACTTTATTACATTACCGCGAAAGTTTAATACGAAATTATTACTTAGCTACAGGACTCTCTGGAGTTCTCCTGATGAAGCGGAGGAAGACGAGAGAGAGAGAGAGAGAGCGGCCTGAAACGCGGGGCGAGGCGGCGAGCAACTTTGATTTACGCGCCAGTAAAAACTGCCTATCCGGGGAGCAAGGACCTCGGCGAGGTTCCACCGACCCGTAGAGACCCTTCCGAGTGTTTCAAAAGCGATATCCTACGGACGATACTCGCGATTCAAAGAACTACGGAGTTTAACGCCCCAGTTAATATCCCGATGAAAGAGGTCAACGGAAGATCTCTCCTGAAATCGAAATTTTACAGCGAGCCCTGCCGCAGTCGAAAATCGCGGCAAATGAAGAAGAGGGAACGTCTCGGTCCCGGAGTTGATCCACGTGTGAAATCGAGGCGTTTTACGACAACGCTATCTGCGACGAGCGCCGGTGATGGTCGAAGAAGAGCACGAGCGTGCACTCGTGATATCGTCCCGAGTCGTGTTGGGAGTCATGAGTTCCGTTCAATCCTGAAGAGAGAGAGAGAGAGAGAGAGAGGGGGGGGAAGAGAGATATTTTTACGAGTCTGGCCGAGGTTAGTCTCGGGGTTCGACTCCTCGCGGTGGAGTTATAATTTACAGCCCCCTGCCTCTTCAGTCTTTCCTCTTCCGACTTGCGTCCCGCACTCTTTCTCTCATCTCCTCTCGCGTCGCCCTTCCTTCCGCCGCTCTTGCGCGTATGATCGCGCGCGCAAGCAAACGCTGGTGCCTAAGCCGTGGAGCATCCGCGACTTAATGGTGTCTGTGCGCCTGTCCGTCCGTCTCTTCCCCAGGCTCCATTCTCGAGAGTACGTGTGGGTTGTTAGTCGGCCAGTTTATGCCCGGTTCGCCCGCATGCCCTTCCTACTGCGTTTACTTCTCTTCGTTTGCAAACTTCATCTTCTCTCTTTCCTCTCCGCTTGTCCCGCGATCCGCACGATGTGCTCTGCTTTCTCGGCACAAGATGACGGACAAGATAACGGAAGGCATCGCGGATGTCGAGTCGATAGGCTCTTCTCCGCAAGAGTTATCAAACTTTTTTTTGCTTTTTAAATTAAGTTGAGTATTTCGCTGAATGTGACATCTACTTTATCAAGAGAGCTCCTGTCAGATTTCGTAGAGTTTCTAAAATATTCAAATGATTTTGTTCGAATTTTTTCAGGCATTAAATATAATTAATATTCTTCAGAAGACATTTAAATATATGCTCGAATAATAAATTATCCCGACCACTACTATTGTTCTCACGAGCTCACTGATAAGCTACGAATCTCCCACTCGCGCTAGATTCACAGATCTGTATCTTCACGTGTTCACCCAGGCAGGCAAATGAAAACGAGGAGGTTGAGCAATGATCCGCAGCCAGCCGGCCATCACATTGTTACGGCGTATAGCGTATAAGCGTAACCGAGATACGAGAGCGCGGGACCGTGTACCAAGTGTTGTTACGTAGGTGTACCCGGCGTGGACGGCAGCGGGAAGGGGAGGAAGGGGAGAGGAAGGGAAGCGCAGGAGGCGAGAAAACCGACTTGGAAGAGAGCCTCCGTGGTAGCGTCGCTAACTCCGGCGGGCGACGCGTCGTAAACTTTCGCCTCCATCGGCGAGCGCCTTCGCGCCTTCCTCATCCCATTCCTCTCCTCTATATCTTCCTCCTCATCCTCTCGTCTCATCTCCTTTTCTTCCACGCATCGCCAGCTTCTTTCCCCCCCCCCCAAGCTGCTTCTTCCTCCTTCCACGATCTGCCCTCTTCCTTTTTCTCTGCCTCTTCCAACACCGGGAACGTATCCTCGCTCTCCCGCATGCATACAAACAGCTCGGACGCCCTCCTATTCTTCTCGCGCTCTCGCGTATGATTCAGCTTCGCCTCGGTTAAACGCTTATGCAGATTGCCGATAGTAAACGGCTTGCCCCGGACAGAAATAGAGGCCGCCGCCGCACGGTTGCCTCGGACGGGAAGGGAAACGTCCGGACGTTGTCAGGGTTTCGTAGGCCCGCTCGAACCGTTCCGATGTCTGTCTGTGTTACGTGCATGCGTACCTGTAGGCTTGTGGGTGGTACGAACTTCATCAGATGTGATGGGAATCCACGGTGCGCAGCTCGCGTTGAATGTTCCGGTTGAAGGTGATGACATAAAGAAAGAGTCCGGGATGGATCCTCTTGGGCGTGCATATTGCGGCAGGGCCGCGGTAACTCTCCCCCTATCCCAACTCCCCCCTCCCTCTCCCCCTTAAATGCGCTTCCGTGCCGACCTCCGGATTACGAGACCATAACTTAGCATGGGAATATCATAAATTATCGTGTCACGTGGCGCGATTCACGCGTATAAAGATAACGAGCGATTCCGTCGCGATAGGCAGCGAAGGTGACGAGGAAGGGAGTAAATTTTCCTGCTGCCTGGCTTGTCTCTCCTCGGCATCTTTCCGTTTATGTTTTATTAATGCACGATATATTAGCGTGGAAGAAATACTTAAATGCATACGCATTTATATTAAATTAAGGTAACAACTTGTTTTGTGCTAGATTCCCGATGCAAATGTATTCGTAATAAATTGAATAATAAGACGAAATCCGTGGAGCGTGAAGTTTGAATTACAAATTATAAATATAATAATGAAATAATATATTAGATCGTTTATTAATTCATTCTAATGCATAATGCATCTAGTAGAGGAATAAGAAAAATTTAAAAAAATTAAAATTAACTATTAAAATTAAAATTGATTATTAATTTGAATACAAATATCATTCCGGATAAGCAAACTCAATCGGACAAATGTATGAATAGTGTGTCCCTTTTCTCTTCTAACTTATTTAAGAATAATGCCTAAAGAATCTGGCAGACCTCTTAGAAATTCGCATCACGAATCGCTGTTCTTTCTCTCTTCCTAAAAAAGACTTAATTATCTCACGTCCATCGTAGGATCATTGCGCTCACAAATAAAGATTTTGACATAGCCGTCATTCGAATCACGTAGTCGGTGTATAGTTAAGTCCGACTTTGAATGCGAATCGTGGAACCGATTCCTCCGCTCGCAAACAATATCTATTTTCGGCGTTTACGGACCGAATGTCTTTTCCTCCTAATGAATTCATCTCTTTACATATACGATGTACGAAACAATTCTCCACGAAAACCTTGAAAGATATATTCATTATCTATAAAATATGAATTATGTGTAAGACATATCTTACATTTAAATTATTTATATTATACTTCAATTATTTTCATATTATTAATTTATTTTTATTTTATTATTATTTCATTTTATATATCTGGATATTACAGAAATTAGTGTGCAGATTATAATCAAAATTTTTTTATTTCAATTTTTAAAATCTCTTTAATTATAAATTTCGTGGAAATGTGAAGCAATATTATTTGAAAAAAAAAAAAAAAATAATGAAATAAATTTTTGAAGCTACCATCTCTCTCGAGCTGTCTTAAAAATATACGCCAGCGACTCGAAGCCCGTTAAATACTTAGAACAACAGAGCACCGGTGTGATCCTCGAGTTCATTAGAATGCCTCGCATAATGGATGGCATACGCGCGGATTTCTATAGGCGGGCGCGGCTAATGAATATTTATCCAGCAATTAGACGGCGCTGATTCCGGAACTGCGACCCGATTTCCCGGCTTCGCCCTTCTCCGCTCTCTGAGCGAAGTCACGCTCTCGCACGACGCCGGTAGGCGTCAAGTCATTTGTTGCTTCCCTTTTGCACGAGCGGCGAAGTAATTAATAAAGTAGCCGGTGGCCGTTGAAATTACCAGAACGTGAAACGCGAGCGCAAACAACACACTCGAGCTCTCCTTCCCAGGTGATACTAATTGAGACGCTCCCTCGGAAGACAGTCGTCCTGCTGCGCTAACGTCCCGTGTCAACAATCACCACGGCGGCTTAATTATGCACGCCTCTAATTACCATTGGGTACCGGGTGCAGGACGGTGACGGCAGGAGGAGAGAGGAGGTGAAGGAATAAGGAGGGTAGAGACTGACCGGCTGTGTGGGTAGATAGATACGTACTCGTGTCCCCGTGTTATTCGCTCTCGACGCCTCTTACGTCAGCCTCGTTTAATTTGTTCAACTAATCGGGACAAAGCGTTAATTAATTAATTATATAGACGCGCGCGGAGGCCGCCGCGTGACTAATGACGTCGGATCTCCAAGCCGGAGTCACATTCGTGACCAGATCGTGCTAATTGTCGCGACTCGTTCTAATTGGCCACGTGAAAGAAAGAGACCGGGATGAAGTAAGAGAGAGAGAGGTAAGAGAAAAAATTGGCCGGGAAAGACGAATCGAAAAAGTCTAGTCTTCTTCTAATCAGTGATTTCGGTTACCGAAGATAAAGATTAAAGATGCCTAGCTACAAGACTGTTTGCATTATATTGTAATTAACGCGCCGACTCACGCGGTGCTCTTCGCCTCAACCTTATTTTACGCCATCTTCTTCACTGCATTCGACCAGCTGCGGCTGATCATTACTTGACGAAATTGCGGGGCCGACTATTGATAATGCGTGAGCGCAAAGTTGCGCCTGTATTTATTTTTTTTTTTTCAATTTCTCCTCCGATATAAATAATATTACATCGCAATGGCTTTGTGCGACTCAAAGCCAAGCATATTCACTAAGAATAATTCACTTCACTCTTCATTCTTCATTCTTAATGAATCGAGATAAATACCGTACCCATTTTTTTGTGCGAACATCGCCAAGACGCGACAGCTCGTCCTGTTAAGTATTGTATATGACAAATTGCTATGGGAACAAATCTAACTCATAATGTATCATTCATTCAGAGAGGATATTATGTTGCAAAGTACTTAGCTAAGTATTATAATAAACTCACTCAGATATTTCGATACGGGAATATCCTATTATGCCGAAAGGTGAAATATTCTGGTAGTAAAACGATCGAAATATAATCGTCGACTGTCATAGGACGACAGGCGGTTGAATTATCCTTCTTCTGGTTGCTCGTCGCGTTCAGGAATATAACAGAAGACGATTAAGCCGCCTCTCGTGTAGGTCAACGAGGGTCCAAGTCTCCCCGTCTCTCCAGCATTACACCCTCGTGTCCTTCGACAATTTTATCAGTTATTCCGCGCTATTCCCAGCCGTGTGATTCTACACGAGCAGATGGAGGAACGGCACGATTCTTGCCGGACTTTTTTCACCATGAGGTAGCGAGAGTGGTGATGAGTGGGGGTGGTACGGGAGGGGCATGTCGTTACTTGAGTATTCCGAGTGAGAGGCTCGTCATTCGTGAGAGGAACGTCTGGTTACCCTCCGTTTCGTCTACGTACATTACGATGTCGTACCCAGAAGAAACGGAAGGGAGAACAAGAGGGAGGGAGAACTTTGTCTTCCCGACAAGACAATCAGGTAATGCCTGCTCGGTATGCCCGTGGTCGGTTCTGCCTCGCCTCTGGGGTGCCGTAACACACGGCACTGGCGAAAAAAAAAGAAAAGCTTGCTGCAGCGTCGCACCACCTTCGACCTCTCCATCTCGCGGTTCCTTCTGAATTCTTCATCGGCTTCATTTTGCCTTCCTAACGATTCGCGCGCACCGCCTAACAAAGTTCGCCAGAACAGAGGACGAATTCGCGGGGAGGACAGGGAAGAGAGAAATCGCAAGCTCTTAGGAAAGATGATGATGAAACGCGGATCCCCTGCACCATGCAACTGTGAATGACCGGTCACCGGTAAATTACCACTGTACTTATGTATAATTATATGTTTTTCTGAAAATATATATAATTAAATAAAGATTACAATTAAATAAAAGAAAAAAAAAAAAAAATAATCAGCGGTTATTCAACGCTACATTAAAGAAACGGGTTCGTTTATGGCTGTCATAAATTAATAACTTTGGTATACATTTTTTTATATTGAAACTTGTTAGGAGCTAAATTAATAAATCAAAGCAGAGATATCGAATAAACAGCGAAATTATTCGATAGAAAAATCTCCTTGCTTTTACAACAGCGAGGCGGCTAATGCTTTCTATATGGGAATGCTTAACCACGATGCGCCTGGAAATCATTCCGCGTGTTATTTTCTCCGCAATTATATTACCGAGAAAAATGAAATGAGAAAGTAATGTCCGCGCGAAAGCGCGGCTGCTAATTACTTCCTGTTCGCACTTTACACCGCATCACTTATCACAATTATTCGCGAATCCTTGCAGATATGGAAAACCGACCGTTTTATGAACGCGGAATCGCGAATCATTCTTCTTATACAATCTACGTATAATAGTAAATTAGCATTACAAGCTACCACACGAGTGTTGTAATTTTAAATGATATTTACACAACTCACGTTCTCCGCCGACAAAGTGTCAGATACAATCGGATATTATTTATTTCTGCAATTTGTATATTTTATTATTCGAAAACCCTTCCATCGATTTTCAAGATAATGAGACACGAGGAAAAATGCGGAATTAGACGTCGACGGAATACAAAGCAACGGAATAAATGCTCCGTATCGGTCGGTGAAGGGTGACTCTATCGAACGGTCGATGACTCAGGGTTTTTTTTTTTTTAGTATCGTCGATGATAATTTACGTCAGGGGTGCGCGACACGATCAGCAATCAATACCTCGAACGATACTTCCCCTAACGTTTTTTCTACGATATTTCGATGTGCGTTATCCCTAACGCTAACGAAGCTCAAAGACAGCCGTTGCCATTTAATCGATGGCGTGGGTGTGCCGATTCTTACTATGCAAACATTAATATAAATGACGTCACATGAATTTTTCATCTAGAAATAATTTTTTTACATATTTTTTACATATTACAAACGTGACAAAAACTAATCTATTTTGAATTGAGATTTGGAGATAATATTTATACATTCACACAAATTTTGACGTAAATTGTTTTTTTTTTTTTGTTGACAAGATTTATTTATTTATTTTTTTTTAAATAAAATCATATAAATGTATTATAATAACAACTAATTAAATTATATATTTATATATAATTATTTGTCATTTATATATTTCCACAAATCACTCTTTAAATAAAAAAAATATATAATTTAATAAATGCAACGTGCTAAGAGAATTTCAAGTCAAATATTTTTCATATATTGAAAAAATAATAATTGAGCATGAATTAATCAATTGCTATAAAATTATTAATTTTAAAAACTTTCTTACTTTACATATACTGTGTACAAATATATTATATAAATAATAAAGTGCATGTTTTAATATACCATCTAGAAAAAAAAAAAGAGTCGACGTACTGCAGCGCAAGATAGATTTGACACTTTCGAAGTTTAGACTTGTGGAAGGTTAATACAGTTTCCTATAGTGAATCTGTCAGCGGAATCCTGAATTCGAGCTCGGGGTGTAGCTTCCGACTGGCAAGGGCCGACTCGTAAGAGCAGAACCCCTAATGACATTCGTCCGATCAAAGGAGGGCCACCCTCGGAATAACCGAGGAAATTTAAAACGCGCCCTTTTTTCAGCCAAAAAAGAAACGAAGACTGACGAGGGTTAATGCTGATCACGTACCCGCGTACGCGAAACCCTTCCTTCCCCCTCCCCTTCCCGCCGCCTCCCCGTCCTTCGAAAGGCAAAGCTCACCCTTCATTTTTCCGAATACCCACTAGTACGCACCATCGATCAATTCGAACGGCTCAGAGAAATCGAACTACGATGCCCGATGTGCTTCTCTCGTGAATGTGTTAATCATAGTATGAACATAAACTTGTAAACTACAATGACGTCATTTACTTAATTGTTAATTAGTATGATTAAATTTTAATAATATTATTAATATATTAAAGGCATTTTAATCTCGATTAATACAATAGAATATGCATAGGAATTATAAAATTATATAAAAATATATATATATTTTTTTTAAATACGGTTTTAAATAAAAAATAGATAAGGATTTAGAAAAATACATTTTCTCTATAATCCTTAAAAGTTTGTTTCGTTATTGACTATGTAACGTTTTGTATAGCACAATATAAAAATATATTATAATAAATAGAAAATATTAAAATAATAAAATAGAGAATAATAAACAAAATTATTTTATGTAAGAATAATATTAAAAACAATTGATAAAGTTGCTTTATATAGAGAGAAGGTTTTGAAATTGCATCTATATTTAACAATTAATAAAAACTTTTTTATTCTTCTCGATAATTTATTTTTCAATATACGTTAGTGATATCACGAAAAGAAGAACTCAAGGAACTTGAAAGATCGTGAACGGTACCGTTTTTGCGAACGTGTCTCACAAATCCTGCGATCAAGCACCTCGATAACGAACAAACCGGTACTTAACGAACGCCCACGTGTCAACGATACTTAAGCGACGCGTACGCTTAATTTAAAATCCGCCTAGTACTTCGCGAGACGATCGTAAAACGTGTCCAGAGTGATCGACCTGTGGCTATTGACGTCACAGTGTACGGCTCAAACACGGCACAAAAGAAGCAGAGTCTCTCCCTCTTACCGATCGTAGTCGCGCACAAAGATCAGCTTCATCAAAACCGTCACGAACATCTGGATCCGAACGATCTTGTAAATACTCAACTACCGGCAAGGGACATTTCATAATCAATCTTGATGATGGCCTTAAAACGCCGATATCCGCGCGATGTAAAAGATTTTATTAATAGATTGATAAATGTATACGCATTTAAATTTATCAAATTTTTTGCGTGTTTCTTAATTAAAAAATATTAATTATTAAGTATTAAAAAAATAGTAATTTATCCGAAAAAATAGAATGTAAAAAATATAAAATATTAATCGTGCTATTAAATTCTTTTTTTTAACTTTTACACAGTTGTACTAAATTGAAAAAAGATATGTGTGGTTACGTATCGATTGAGTATTTTTAACTCGTACGTAATGATCAGTTTGCTCAAACAAAACGAGAAAAAAAAAAAAGATAATGTTTGAATTAAAGTATTCACTTATCCTCGTTCATCTACCTTGAAATTTGCCTCGGAGCAAACTGATTCATATAGTCATCGAGATTGCTAACGACTGTACGCAATCGTGCACGAAGAATAAGAATTCCCCCCTTCGTTGCCGATCACGTACAATGACCTGCTCGATCGGAACGTGTCACGTACAGATAATCGTAATGGCACGCATTTTACGGATAATCCGACGGTGCTCGCGAGATGAGAGACGCATCGGTATGCATATATTCATAACGAGTCTCCGCAACAATTCTCTTTTTATTTTATTTAATATTATGTGGTACTTCTAATATGAGAATTTTGACAGTCGAATTGTCAAAATATCGGATGTCACATTTCGCACCGCCAAATCATAGCGTTTGATTGGAGCCGATTTCCCTCCACGATTCTCGATCTAATTCCGTTCAGCCGCGATTCCACCATCTGTTACCGCGAATAATCGAAAGTGTCGATCCGACCGATCATCGGCATCGCTGCATCGCCAACGATCACAAAGGGTAGGAAGAAAACTGCCCTCTTACCGATCACGTACCAAGATCCGCCCGATCCGAACGTGCCACGGACAGACACATCTGGATCGCGGTGCAACGTACGGATAATCATAATAGGAGGCGTTTTACGGATAATCCGCGTGCGCGCCGAGTAAAGAAGAATGCATCCAGGTATATATCCCCGATGGGACTCACGGATACCGCCTCGAACTCGCTCGTGTTGGTATACACAGGTGCGAGCACGGGCGTAGCGGACTGTAGTCCGAAACAACCGCCGTCTCCTGCTTTTTGTTCTTTTCCTTTTTTTCCTTCCCACTCTTGCTCTTGCTCGAGCATTCGTTCGAGGAAGAACGGATGAAATAAAAAAAAAAAAAATTGTCAGCTTTTCTAATATCTTTTATTATATTAAATTTATAAAATATTTTATTCCATGTGCTTGAGAGAGTTAAAAAAATTCCGAATAAAATAAATTGAATGACATTAAAGGCAACTCGTGCTCGAAATCTTTTGAAGCGGTAGCGCGTATGTATGTACGTACATACATATAAGATAGAAATGACATGCATGCGAAAAGTGAAGTGCGTCTTGGAGCGTAACGAGGACCGCGGATGTATAGAAAGAACAGATCGCAGAAGCGAGCGAAGCAAGCAACTCTTGTCGGATCAACATGACACGTATGTGCATGATACATACATGTTCGTGTCTCTGCTGCAACGGTGCACACATAAATAATTTTATGTAGCTCGTCACACGCGATTCTCTACGCGCACACATCGTCGCCGATGGAATATTTGAAACGAAAGAGAAAGAAAGGACGAGAGAGTGTGTGTGTGAGAGAGAGAGAGAGAGAGAGAGAGAGAGAAGGAGAGTGATACGGTGCAAGAAGAGGAGGAGAAAGAGAAGAGACGCGTCTTTACATTTCAAATAAGTCGACTCACTCGTATCCACGTTTCTTTTTCCTTCCTCGGAAGGGGAATCTCTTCTTTCCCCACCGACCTCTTATACGTATTCATTATTGGTACGCGCCTGGTTATGCCGCTCGAAACGTGCGTAGCTGCGGGCCGAGTTCTCGTATCTGTCATAAATCAGCGCCAAATCGCGCAACCGTCCGAGAATTCCTGATTTCGGGTTGTCGCGTTCAACGTTGTCATTACAATCGTATTGTGATACTTAATGCACATTTTGCAATTTGGCGGAATAATTGTTCAAATTTTAATTTTTACAAATCCCTTAATATTGGATTTTCATATAAATTATATTTAACGTACATAATATTTATATCACAAATATTTATATATCGAAAGCAAAGAACGAGATGAAATTGCAAAAAGTGAATTTCTTTACGATAAAAGTTCTGTCACTAAGATTCAATTTTCTAAATTAAAATTTACAAGATTAAATTTATAAGATTAAACTTTAATGCTAAATTAAAATTTACAAAATTAAATTTCTAAGATTAAATTATCCATTTGCAAGATTAAACTCTTATCAGATAATAAATTAATACTTTTTTAATAATAAAAAATCAATATGATATATGTAATGCTATTTATACGTGATTTAGAAAAAAAGAATTAATTTTTTTAAGAACTTTTAATATATATAAACCGTAAAGGGAGGTCCCTTCTTCTATCGTCGTTTTTATGCAAGTCGACGGAATAAGGTTGAAGAACCCCGAGAGGAGCTCCGAACGAGTCTAACGAAGCTCAACCCAACTACCGCCCCGCCAAGAGCTGTCTCGTTATCTTTTACAGATAGGAACCCCCCCCCCCCCCCCTCCGCTCCTATCGCCGCGTCGCCCTCGTTCGGCTTTCCACGTGGAGAAACGAGCGGCATTATCACGAGAATCCTTATTTATTGGGAATCGATCGTATTCAAATCCCCCCCAAGTAACCTGCCCCTACCTTAGACGAGGACTGATGCAAACTTCTTCTTCCAGTCTATAGAGAATCGTGGACCAGAAAAGGGATTTATCTGCTTCGATGCTATCGTCGCGACATTGTTATGCACTGACGTTATGAACCAGGGAAAGTTTCTTAAACGGGGAATAAAAAATTTGCAAAAATTTGTAAAAATCGTAAGAATGTTAATCATCATCCGGTTTTAGACAGACGTTGTAATAAGCGGAGAGTAACGAGTCAAATTTACGAGTTAAAATTCTCGTTTAAGAGATCCATTTCAGGCAAATCTTTTATCGCGAAAAAGAACCGAAGTACAAAATTTCTCTCGGCAAAATTGCCCGATAACCGCACGATTTAATTCATCACGAACGATAAGCGCTGCGACAGGCTCTCGAGCTTGTTCTTCAATTATGGGCGCGGATGTACCAGCGGTATAAAACGGGATTCGATGTTGATATCCGGGCGTAAGATACACAAAGTAAAGACGGACACCCGTAAAGCGCCATAAAAACAGGCGAGTTTATCTCGCGCAATCGTCACTTCGTCGAGTCCCCGTACGACGCCAAGGTGCTTCGAAGCCGGGGGGGCCTCTTAGGCGCGCAAGCGTTGCAAAAAAAAAAAAAAAATGAGAACGATGACACACAACCCCGGGGAACGTGATGCGGCAATAATTGTGCTTTTTGTCGACGACCACGACGCGCCACGAAAAAGAATTTGCGCTCGTGAACAGCGCGTAAAGCATGCCGGGAGGACCGGGTGACTTTCGTTGCGTGCGATTATCCCGTAAATGTCAGGGGGAGAACCGCGATGGAGAAGGGACGGTGGGGGAGGGGAGGAGAGAGATCGTTGGAGCTTTTACGTGCTGCTTTTACGAGCGTCTTCTAGGATACTCCTCCGAAAAAGGGACGTCTCATTCGGTCTCGCGCGGACACGAGGACGCGATAAGACGCGCCGACACGTACTCTGTTTTCCTAAACTAATGCCTTTAACGATTCCATTTTACTGCAAGAGACTGTATACCGGTTTAACAATTACATATTGGTTAGGTACGACCTAGAGAAAATATGTTCGCGCGGACAATGCGATTGAAATCGCGATGATTTTTGGTGTCCCTTTATTTATGTAGAATGCATAATAAATAGTTACAGAAGATATTTATCTCTGAATATTCGAAATATGAATTGGTTGAATTTTTTTTTTTGCAAGATTCCTACGAAGAATTTATTTCAAATTCTGTGTTGAAGTTTAATTAGATTAATATTAAATAAATATTGGATATTTATAAGAAAAAAATTTTGTAATTATATCTCGATACTCGTGTAAAGCGCGTGAATAATCTCATCAAACGCACATTGTCCGCAAAATTTTACAATATTATTCTTCAATCCATGTACGATATTTTGATATCGCTTGCGGGATAGATACTGCCTGCTCGCCATAATGAAAGGTAATATATCTCGCGATCAATTTCTTACGCGCGTTTGCGTTAGCCTCCTCGCTATCTTCTCGCGCGGGGATATTATTAAGAAGGGCGGCGCGGGGCGAGCGGCGGGGCGGAGGGGAAGGGGATACGAGGGAGAAAGAAAATTGACTTGAAGAAAAACCCCGGCTTGGAAGGCAGCCCCGGCTCCGGGGCTCGTGTGTAAACTTTCCTGAATTTCCTTAGGCAAATATTGGCCGGGCTCGCGGGCGCTCGCGCAGGGTCGTGCGCGAGGCGGGTGGCTCTTGGGGGAGCCCTTAGGGCGAAGAAAATGAGATTTTTCTCCGAGAGAGCCAAGTACGCGCGGCGTACTCGGTCAGGTAGGACGACAGAGGGGTGGGGGAACGGGAGGGGAGGAGGGGGCTCGAATTCGAAATTAGCTCGTATCGAGGTCGTGCAACGTCGCCGCTGCCGTGTCTCGTATTACATGAGAATATATATATATATATATATATATATATATATATATATATATATATATACACTCAGCACACATATACACGTACACGTGTACCCGCGCAGTGCTCATAAAAATATTCCTTGATCGTCGCAGAAAATTCTGGATTCTACGAAAAGTCACGTAGGAATGAAGCATCGCCTTAAGCGCATACGAAAGTACTGTGTACGAATTTTGTAGAAGCGAATACAGAAATCTGTCATCTCGCAATTCTTCTGATGCAATTATTGTTTATTATGCATATAAATAATATATATATATATTTTTTTTTTTGCAATCTATATTAAAAATCTAAGCAAGCTGTCATCTAAGCAACTTGTCAACGAAATGTCAAAGACGTGTTATTTAGAGAAGAAACAAAATATTTAGAAACGTATTTTTTTCATGAGTTGAGATATCAATACATAATAACTAGGTATGCAATATGCTTTTATAATACATGTCAAAATTAAATTCTAATAATTATTAGAATTTATTAAAAATTCTAATAATTATTCTAATAAAATGTATCGAGAAGGAGAATACTCGTTACAAACTTTCTAACAACAATTCGTCAAATTTCTTCAGAAGAGATTGTAACATGAGAGCGAGAGCATCCCTAATATTGTTCCTTGGTATTCTTCGATTATTGAACGTCAGAGGGAAGATACTTGGACAATAACCCGTAGGCGAATTCCTCCGAACTTATAAGGGAGCCTAGATTATAGCCGGCTTGGTAATGGTGGTAGTAGTATAGGGCTGGAGGTGGCTCCCGTGGGTGAGGGGGGAGGGGGTTGGCTCGGCTCGGTGGCTCGCTGTCGGGGGTGGATGGAACGGCAATCATCCCTACTTGATGAGTTTTTCTTATTTTCCCGGCGGAGTTTTAAAAATGGCCGCTTGGCATGCAAGTCTGCCCGCGACCTGGTCTCTAGGATTTATTTCGATTACTTTTTTCCACCCTCGTACACGAAGCGCCATCCCCCTCGTGTCATTCTCCTCGTCCTGTGTCCGTATCACGTTTATACACATTTATTCGCCGGTGTCTGGGAATTTAGATTCCACCTTCGATCGCTCTCATCTTTGTAGCGCTCGGGATCTATTCGCATCTCTCTCGTGGAATTCTTTCACAAAGATTTATGTCCGAATATATATTTCGCTTCCTCTATGATTTAAAATAAAATAAAATAACAATTATAATAATAATATTATTTTCTTTTTTACTTTTAAATAAAAAAAAAAAACATTTTTGGTAGCTTTATTTTATCTTTTTGATTATTTTTTTTTATTTATTAAGAGAATAGACTACACGGGCAAGCGAGGTGTTCATAGATTCTAGAGTGACGTCGTAGCGGATCTAACAGACGGGATATAACAGGATCTGTATGTCCAGCAATCATCGAGCATTGAGCGAAAGATTACATTAGTAATAAGCCATTGATATTTCATAAGGCAAGAGATACCGCCGTGCACACGCACGTATCGCGATCTCACGGACCTGCTCCCAAGAGATCTCAATCAAGGCGAAAAATAATTTTTATCCCGAGACCCACGGTCGGCCCGCACCAATAATCTTCGCCGACTCCGATCGAGTTTCCTCATGCAATCGATGAGAGAGCGTTACATATACACGTACCAAAATAATTCCTCCGCATCTCCGAGATGCCAAATTATCTTCATTTATATGTATTTCGCAATTGCACCAAAGCACATTTGCCTCATCAAAGTCTTTTGATATTAACGCAACGCGAAATGTCATAGAGAGAGAAAGAGAGATCATTTTCTCCTCTCTTTTATTTTCAATTTAAAAACTTTTTTTTTTTATTTCCAATCTAATTTATTCGCCAATCAGCAGTAATATCGATTAATTCCGAACGCGTCTCGCAGCATGAGAGATACTTTGGCCCTGTCGGAAATTCGGAGAATGAAAATCGCATCCGATCGTCGTCCTTTGGCGCAATCGAATTTAAAGGAAAAGAGCTAGCGACGCGGACCCGTTTTTCTCGTTCGTCCTCGAGATCATTAGGTAGGAAATCACATCAGATAGAGAAAGAGGAGACTGCGCGACGACCGTATAGCGCGGGAATGAATTTTTTTGAAGGATCGTCGCTAGTTCACGAACAGGAGGCAGGACGAGCAGGATGAAGGAAGAGTGGAGGAACGCGGCGCGAGAGATCTCGTCTCCTCCTTTCTTTGTCCTTGTCTCTCCCTCCCCTCCCCTCCCCTCCCCTTGGCCGAGCTACCCTCCCGTCCCTTTCGTCACACCTCCGCACCTCCTTTGTTTCAGCCGCTTCACCCTCGCTTTTTCATACGGCTTTTTGCCCGCGCGTTTCGCCACTTAACTCCGGTAGTGTCGCGTCATCGCCGTAGCTGTCCAACGATCACTAAGGACTTCGTGCGAAGATATTGACGGTATGCGAGAGAGAGAGAGAGAGAGAGAGAGAGACGTTTGGTCCAGCTCCTCTACCTTTGATACGCTCCCGTCCTTCTTTTCTCGCCAGCTTCTTCCTGCCGGGGGATCTAATATCGCGGCGGTTTCGCGATACAACGACAATGAGGTCAATCCGCTGATGACGGCGCGGATTAGATTATATTCATATTGTTTATCAGCGCTGACATTATTCCGCGTATAATAAGTTATGAAGGAAAAATATCATAATTTTTTAGTTTAATCTATTTAAATTTAAAAAGGCTATAATTTGTAATTCTAAATATTTTCGTGGGAATCTTGAGTTATAATAAATATATGTATTATCAATGAAACTATATTATAGAAATAATTTTTTTCATTCACGACAATTGCAATTAGACCGTTGTGAGTTATCGCGAGAAATGCATCATGAGAGAATTATGTCGAGTTCCCGTGACTACTAATGCACGCGTGTATTGAAATATAGTTTTTATTTCATGGAAATCTAGAGTAACTGACAAGAGATCGAACAATATAAGAATTCATCGATTTGATAAAATGTAGTATTATTTACATATCAATATTTACTTTTTTTGTGCTCCCTTTTTTGTTTACTAAAATAAAAAAAAAAAATAAAAAAAAATAAAAAAACTGCTAGAGGGAATGGCGCGTAGCGATCGCTTCTCAGCGATAAGAGGTGTCCAAAGAAAATAGAACCGAGCGCGGAGTTTGCTGCCTCTCTTGCCACGACTATTGTTCCAAGCGGCGTGTCTTAACGAGACGAAAAGAATAATGACGGGATACGGAGAGCGCGGGACAATTAACTTAAAATGCATTGGCCTGATTGAGAAAAGGTTCGCCCGGGCGTCTGCCTGTCTGTCTGTGAGCATGTCTGACAGCGTCGAGCATAGCCGTCTGAATGGGTCTTGGAATGCACCGCTGCCTCTCCCTCTCTCTCTCTCCTTTTCTCTCTGTCCTTGTTTCTCCTCTCGTTTCTCCCAACATACCGCCCGATGTATTCCCTTTATACGCAAACACGTATACCTGGGTCCCTCACCCACGCCATATATAGAACACCCGTTCAGTGATGGATATGAACGAGGCATGAACCGACTGAGGCCGACGGTTTCGGAAATATCAATAAGTATGGTCGTTTGTATGGTTCTTATAGTTGACGTTTGAAAGTCGCGAGAAGATACAGTTTCACTAATCTGAGAAGATTACTTTAATTAAGATGATCGCGGAAACCTTTCGAAAATCATGAATCTATAATTATACCCGCGAATGCCGCAGCATGATTTATTAATTCAATGAAGAATCATTTCCTGCACGCGAGTCGCTCCTTCTGTTAATTTCATTAACCATGGGGTTTACGCCATAAGAGAATAAAAAGCGTATGCAAGCGACATCATTCATTTTATATCTCTATTGTGATATTATTTAGTATATAAGCGATTTTTTTTCTTTGAATATAAATACATACATTTGTTGTAAATAATTTTTTTTCGAATTTTCGGATTTATTAATTTGGATAATGGCAAACGAGAATGAATAAATTAATATCAACAAAAATTTATTCTCAAATAATTCGCTTTCTCTCATGCAAGTAATTCCAGAAATCTTAAAATATTAATAGTCGACCGAAATGTTTGTCCAGGAGCTAGTCGGATTTTATTGCATATTTTTATAGCTTTTCAGCAAATTTTATCTCAAGCATTATGATAATTTTGTACATTTATTTTATCACAAATTCATCGAGCGCGATTGTTCTTCAAAAAAAATTAACGCGTTACGATAGATCTACATTATCATCATCATAGATGTAGTTCGAGTGGCAAATATTGAAAAAAATTGAAAAAAAAAAAAAAAAAACATCTCTTCCATCACAATACAATCTCCCACTACCGATAATGCGGCGAGGAAGAGCGGAGCCGCGCAAAAAGATCCTATTGAAAATCAGGGTTACGCGATTATGTGCCCGCCGATCCAGAACCCCCGGCCTCTTCCAATTATCCCGAAACTATTGTCCTTCCGCCTTGCGGAATCCTTGGTCAATATCTTCCCTTTCATGCCTTGGTTCCTCGCAAAAGGCGCCCACAAAGGAGCGGGTTCCTTCACGGCGCAGCTACGACGCACTGATTAAAAATTATCACCCACCGACTATAAAGGGGGACACTTGCCCGCCACTCGCCCCGTCCCCCCCCTCCCCCTCCCCGTCCCCCTCGCCCTCCTCTTTCCTTCTCTAGACAACCGCCGTCTCTCCGCCTTCCTCCATCCACCTTTTCCCTTCCTCCGTCCGACACTTCGTCTTCTTATTTATCTCGCCTTGGTCCCCACGAAAGCTAAACAAGCCGCGGCCGCTGAGTTTACAGTCGAGGAAACTTGGCAGACGAATTAAAAGTTACTCTCTCTCCCCCCCCCTCCCTCCCGCCCCTTCCTCCTACTCTCCTGCGTAGGACGAGAGTTTCGATTTGTAGTGCGAAATGCTTATGGAAACGAGAAAAGAACAATCGCTTCCGCAAATATTCTCTCGCACATGCAAGATACTTTTTACGTTACTCGGTGTCTTTCAGTATTTGCTGATATATCATATGCATAACAGAATTCTATTACACTAATACTAATAGCCGAATCATGTTAAAAAATAATAATAAGATTATTTTCAAGCGATACATAAAATTAAGTATAGTTTAATATAAATAAATAATTATTTTATCTCAGACTTCAGTTGAATTGTAAGCTGAATAAAATAATATTGCGATTACAGATTAGGTTAATTAAATTATTTGTCATTTAAACTTTTATTAAGGGCACAAACAAACATCGTAGATAAATTCAAGCAAGATTAGAGAGTGCGATTCAAAATTCCTAATTGCAAGAGTGACTTTAGCGTGTGCCATTGCGGGCAAAGGATGTTGCATTCTCTTTTCGCGATTAAGAGGATTGAAGTACCGCTGGATTGACAGAATTCTAGACCGTGATTCTTCACTTTCGCGGGACGATAATAAATGCGCCTTTCAATCATTATTTAATTCGCCCGCAACCGCTATTTAATGCGCGCTTTCGTCATAATGGCATGTTAATCGCCACAGGAGAGAAAACCGCTACCGCTCCTGCCTCCGCATGCGAACGTAGCTCCTCGAATCCTCCTGAGGATCGATCCTTCCTCTCCTGACGTACACACGAATACGCCCATCGGCATTCACGAGCATCGGTCACGAAAGAGGCCGTGACTCGCGACGTGATTCGCACGTATCGCTTTTGCCCTCACGATAATCCCAATGCCAGTGAACTTACAATCCCGAAGGAGCTGCGGGCTAACCGTTGTTGAATTCCCGCATCACCCAGTCATTGCCATCCGCTTCCAAACTGGCGCATCGATGAAACATTGAACTCGCATTGGCAATCTCACGATCTCCCGCGCTCACGCCAACAATTATATAGAATTTTTTATTTAAAGTAATTAAAAATTAAAACCCGTGAGTATCATTAAAAATACGCGCTGTTTGCAAATATTTAATTTTTATAACTTTCTATAGAATAATGAGTCTTTTATTTACATAATTGAATAATTAAATCTTGTTATATAATTTAATATCGTATTTTTCTAACGCGATTTTAACCTGCTTTTAATAATATAAATTATATAATTAAATTCCGCGAATAGATCACATGGATAATGATAATTTTTTTTAGATTAAAATCTAAACTGGATTTAATTTCATTTGCACAAGATACAAAGAAGAATTTTCAGCGAGAATTAGAGCGAGCTGTACTTTTAAGCAATTATATATGTATTGGATTCACGTTGCGGTCAGTCCAACATGCGTGTAATATCGAAAATTTCGAATGCACCGCGTGAAAGGAGTCGCCAGTCAGTCGGAATATCTTTGGCACAGAATTATACCAAGGTATTGAAATGAGTTCTGAGAACTCGGGTAGAGGACTTTACTGTCTTAGGTGCCGTCCTGGAGTCCAGGAAATTGATGACTCCTCTAAGCCTGGTCTATTGTACCCAATTTGCTAATTTTAGATAAACGTCATTACAAAGAACATCGTCCAGATTGCAAAGAATTTCCTTCCATATTCCGTGTATTTAAACTCTCGAAACATACTCATATCATAAAAGCATATTGGAATAATGAAGATTTATTAAATAGCAAATTATAAAAACTTTTATTAGTTCTAGGAATTTAAACGTCATATATATGTTGTGCTTCATTATCAATTTAAACACGAATTATTAATAATGCGAGTCCATCTCACCACGTGATTGTCAAAGGCCCCAAGAAACTGCAGGATATTTTTTTACATACATATATATTTCTATCGCATACTAAATGTTTAATATTAACATAATATTAATTTAATATTATTTTTTATCGCATGCTATTTTCTTATTAAATTTCTTGTAATATTCCTTGACATACACACACACACACACACACACACACACACAACACACACACACACACACACACACACACATATATATTGATTAAAAATGATATTCTCCGATTAAATCTCGGTAATAATAATAATTCCAGTCGCGCTGAATTTCGATATAAGGTGGAGAACGTGTGATTTGGCAGTGCACGAGTCTACCACCCGGCTGCACTATAAAAACCTTATCGGCGATCTTCCTCGGGTGGGGACGCTTAATATTAATGTCTCCTCTCTCGCGGAGGTATCCTTGCATTCGTACATACCGGGTGCTCCGGGAAAGAGTTCACGATTTATCCCTACCGCTTCTTCGTACCGCGATTCCTCTTTACAATTCGTCGCATTACCCGGAAATTTTTAAGCCCGCCTTAGATGATTCACAAGTCACGATAAAATTCAGAACGGAATTATATTTATTTGCCACGTGTAATATATAAAAAATATTTAAAAATTAACAAAAATTCATGTATATATTAAACACACATCTCAAGATACACACATACACATATATTAGAATCTGCGATGTAGAAAATTATACAATCCTTTTTGTGAATTTTAGTTTATCTAAAACGGGCTTTAACTTGAAATTATCTTTTTAAGACAAGATATAAAGAGATATATTGAAAAGTAAAAATACAAGACATTAAAAAGTATAAAAGTAAAATAATATTAAGATATATTGAATTATTATATATAAAAGACAAGTACTTAATATTAAATATTTCTGTCTTTATATTGTAATGTCTTAATTAAATTTTATTTATCTTATTGTTTTATTGTTTTTTTATTCTTGTATTATATTTGATGTTATTAAAAAGATACAATATAAAAATATTTTTCCTAATATTCTACAAAAAAATTGAGAAATTAGTTAAACGGATAAATTAATTTAATAAAATTAATTTAATAATAAATTAATTAAATATGATAAAAATATTATAAAAATGAGACTCTATGGACAATTTATGCCGAATTAATGTGTCAATCGTGCGAGATAAGTAATCGTAGCTTGGCTCGTGTCAATCTTCGAACTCACTTGACCCAGAATGGAATAAATCGCAGTCTTTGACGAAGCCTTGATCTTTCATTCTTACCGAGGATCATCGCCAATACCGAGGATCGAAATCGTCATTAATTCCACGTGACTCTTTCCCGCCCCACCAATCGCTCCGACGTTTTATGCCCCGCTCGTTCTGGGCACCATGACTTTTACCTCTAATTGCGAGTCACCTCGCCCAGGGACTTTTCGCAAGACAGTCCGTTGCACGCAAAGGTCACCGAGCCGTTTACGAAGGAACAAATGTTATCGTTAGGCGCGATAATGGCTATCATGATGAAGTGGAAACGCTTGACACGTTGTTAATCAGACAGCCAATGCTTCATATAAAAAGAAATAGATATATACAAAGAAACACCACCTCCCGCCATCAGAATCATCCTACGTAATCATGATAAATGCTACTTTCTCGAATTTACTTTAATCTATCGATATAACGGGAGGGACAAATATTTTCTAATAAATATAATTAATTGTAAAAAGTTATTACAAGAAAGTAAACAATAATATTAATAACTGCATATATAAGGACTTGACTTGTCGATAAGATAAAAATATACAAATTATGACAACATCATAGCGATAATTATATCGCGGCTTGTATATTTTTATTGATTCGGCCAAGACAAGTTTCTCGATCACCCTATATAAGATCTCGTGGCCGTGTACCAGGTACCAAGGTCTCGCATCCCCCAGTATAACGTATGAACACCACGGGCCCGAGGTAGTATAGGAGTTTAATTGGTGGTAATATGAATCCGCGTAATATAAACCGCCATCAGTCTCTCGCCGGGAGAGAGAAAACGAGCGAGAGAGGAGGAACACGCGGGCCGAAACCGTGTCTCCACCTTCGTAATACCGACGGCTCTTTTTATCACTGTCGCGAGATTTGGTGCTCTTTAAGCGCACCGATCGCTGATTACGCGAGCAATAATTCACGCAGGACGGACGGTGCCCCGGCACCGTAATCGGGGCCCCTTATCAGATGCAAGCTCGAATCCTTTGTTGTTACCAGGAAAGGCCATCGGAAAGATCTTTTGCGATTGTACATATTTTTTTTCTCTAAATATAAGATAATGAATTAATTTCAATTATTAAATATATTATTGGCCTATTTTTAATTCATTAATTTTTAATTTTCTCAAATATCAGCCATTAAAATCATTAAAAACATCATACATTGCTAAATTAGCAATGATATTTTCTTAACAAAAAAATTTGAAGGCGTCACATTTCCTACGCGATGAAATGTAAGAAATTCGAACTTCAATCGTTCATCGGAATTATACTTAAAAAAATCGGGAATTGCGCCAGATCGCGAAGGCATTCAATAGAAGGGCGGTAGAAAGACTCGAAATCCCACAGGGAAACCCAACGGCGAGAAGTCGTTGACAAAAAAAATTACACTGCTCGCAATTCTCGAGCCGAAAGAAAGAGAGAGAGAGAGAGAGAGAGAGAGGAGGAGGGAGAGGAAGAGAGAACAAAGTTCGTTGACTTTCCAGGGACGCGACCCTAGTGCGATCGGTGGAAGATAAATATCCGAGCGCGGATGCGGAGGAGGATTCCGGAGCATTTTCCTCCGAGAACGAATACCACCCCCGCTATTCCTCGGAATCCTCCCTCCTCCTCCTCCACGCATTTTCTCTAATGTATTCACAAATCTTCGTTTCTAACTCGACGTTATCATTCTCCCGGCAGCCCCGAACCACCTTCACAGGCGAGACTACGTGTGTGTGTGTGCTGTTCGTGTGTACGTGCAAGCGTACGCGCGCGAGTATGCGAACGGTCGCGACGGGCTCGCTCTCCTTTTTTCCACCCCCTCTGTCGTGGGGGCGGAATTCATTTCGCGGCCCAACGCCCTCGTCTCCCACGAACGGCACCGCGTTCGATTGCTTCGATTATCCTTACCTTATTCCTCGAAGCTCATCCCTTCAGCCGTTCTCCAACCACTTCGGCGTTGGAAAAGAGTTTTTCTCCTTTTTTTTTTCGATCTCGATTCCCCGTTCTCGTTCCGTGACATCGGCAAGCGTCCCCTATACGTCGCGGACCCCGTCGCGGAGATCCATCGTCGCGGAGGTCTATCCAGGGATCCCAGATGGATTTCACCTACGTTAGAAGGGAAACACTCTTGAATTTCGCGAAGGGGGGGAAAAAACGAAAGGACAATAGTGGGTAAAATTAAAGGCAGTCAATCGAAAAGTCCCACGGTAATGCAAAAGTATTGTACTTCATTTCGAACATTGTAAGGTAGATATTTATAATTATTAAATATTAAATAATAAAATCGGTCAAATAATCCAGAAACTTGAATAGGTTCAAAATTTTACGAAACAAATGTTTTATGTAAATTTTCATTATTTTATTACAATATATCGTATAAATTGCAAAAAATAATTAGTGTCTTATATATCCTAATTTTCTCAAATATTTAAAATATACTTTATTTCAATTTACAAAATTCCTGAATACTTAACCGAATACCTAGAAAATCATTCTTAAATTCAATGAAGTGTTTCTCTTATCAACATCACAATTAAAGCAGTTATAATATCCTTCGGATGCCAGCCCATTCGCAATTTCCATTTCGTTTACAATATCAACCCCCGGAGAACTCACTCGGCTTTTTCATAAAACTTTACGTCTCCGATTACGTACGTCGTCCAAGCACGAAGGCGTATTCGTAATCATCGCGAGTACATGCGGGATATTTCGAGGGTAGAGATAGGAATATCCCGGCAGGACAGCGCGCCGGGGTTTGGGCGAGGGGAGGGAGGTGAATTCGCGTCGTCATTCCGGAATATGAGATTTTCAGGAGCGTTGCCGACGGCTAGGCGGCAGAGGATCAGAGGCAGGGGTCACGGGGTCGCGAGTCCGCGGGGGCGGAATTTCAGAAGCGGATAAAGCGGACGATCGCGCGAGCCTGGCTCTTCCGTATGTAAGCCGCATAAGCGAACCTGCATACGTATGTGTGTGTGTGTGTGTGTGTGTGCAACACTACGTGTCTACAAGGAAAAAGAACGAAAGAGAGAGAGAGAGAGGACGAGAGGACATTATTGGATTCTGAGCATTCCCGGAGTTATTAAAATTCGAAGCCAGTCGCGAGGAACACAGCGGCGCGGGTTTCGCGGGGCGGGGGACGGAGGGATACCCAGACAGGGTGCACGAAAAACCACGTCGTATGGTTGAAAGAGGGCTGGAGAGAGAGAGCTTCTAATATTAAACTCGCGATACGGGCTGCCCCTCTTTTAAGAAGGGCCCTCCGTTACCTCGGGCGTAACAGCTTGTTCTCCCGTGCGACCGGCTAACCGCCAAGAGGAGAATAAGAAATGGAAAGATTGCGTCCCGCGTAGAGGAGACACTTAACAGGGTAGAAAGTTAGCTGGGGATTGGTCGAGATGAATAGCCGCAAATCTCGTATATATGCTGTTTGCATGGGCACAAAGCTTGCTCGGATCTATCACATCTAATTTACGCTAAACAGAATTAATATATCGCGTATTTACAAATTTTTTTTAATTAAGGAATTTTTGCAGAATACAAGTAAAACATTGCGTAAATTAGAAATTTGCACATTGCTTCCTCATAATTTTATTTCTTTTCCTCCATAATATCAATAATCAAGTAATTACAAACACGTCCAAATTCAATAGCCAATCATCCTTTAATGATACTTTATTTATATAAAAATATTTAGCCCGATATCTCAAAACTTGCGGAAGTTAGAGCGACAGCACCCTTTTTTTGAAAAGTTCAAAATTTTATAAAAAATAAACCCCTTCATCGATCCTATCCAAGTACAATACCAACGAACCTTTAATGATACTCTATTCATATAGAAAAATTTAACCCGTTATCTCAAAATTGTCGGCAGTTAGAGCAATTACATCCTTTTTGTACACATACATGCGTACATACACACATTTTGTAAAAATATATTTCTTCGACGTTTTTAGAACATTCTGAACACATTGGCATCAAAATGAAAAAAAAAAAAAAAATTTTCCCACAAAAACAAAGCTTCCTCTATAAGGAGGCGAAAAAATCTTGTACTTTATTAAACAGTAAAATTAATTTTATAACATAAAATTAAAAATAAACTACTCGAAATTAGATTATATTTAAAAGACATTACGATCTATGTTCATTGAATGATGAGTATTAAATGATACGCAAAAAAATAATGTTCATCTTAAAAAAGCTAAATGACCAATAATTGTAATCACATATTTAACTGTGTTGTATATTTTATATATAATTGGATTCTTCAAGAAATATCTTTGAAAAGATTATTATTACATTAATTCGACATTTTTTTATTATTAAAGCGACTATCATAAATCGATGGCATAAATTTATTAACATCTTCCGAGCTAAACCCAGCGATGTCCAATGTCCGATTCGCCGTGACCTCGCACAGCTTTCCTCCACCCTCCCCTCCGCGCGCATATTTTCCTTTCGCTTTTAACATAAACGGACTATTATCGAGGAGAGGCAATCGATCATCCGAGCCAATAACAAATGTCCCCGTGGAAAGTAGTTCTCTCGACGTCGCGACAAACACAAAAGACGACGGCGAATTTTCAAGAGGGTCCCTTCCGAAGGGACGTCCAGGATTCACCTTCAGCGAGGACCGATTTGGGCAGGGCGGGGCCATAAGGGGAGGGGAGGGGGCGGCGGCATAGATTTTACCTACGGCTACGCTGGCGCATGTGAGCAAATATAGAGATCCTCCACGTACTCTGCGTAATCTGCCGAATGACGTCGTTCATCGATCATGTCGCGACAATAAACCTAATATGATTTAGGATCGCGAGGAGCGATATGGCCGTGCGGAGAGAGTTGACCGTGCGGTCCGGAACGCGACCGTGATTACCCAACGATTCCATTATTTCGAAAACACATTGTATGTACACGTGTGCCCATTGTGCGACGTAGGACCGCCGCCAATTGCCATTTACACGCGACGTTTATCCGTATTTGTGCAAGATCCGTTCAGTCATCATCGCAGACTGGCTCTCGTGACAACGCAGTTTTAAAACATGATATCCCAGTTATTTTTAATAATCATTATTATTATTATTATTATTATTATTATTATTATTATTGTACGCGGTTAGCACGGTGTGTATGTTTGGTTGCGTGCGCGTTAAAATATTAAACGTCAAGAAAAATAGCAGGGATATAATAGATTCTTTTTAAATGCGCACAAAATTATCTAGGCTAATTTATATGTTCACGAGACACGCTACATTCCTTAACAGAATTCTTCTACCATATATAGGATTCTAACGGAAATATTTCCTTTCAATAAATTATTTTTGTAATACCAAGTCGATTACAGCTGCAGGGCTATTCATATTTTTCATGCGGCGACAAAGTATCGGATAAATTTTATGAATAACAAGTGTCGGGGAAGGGATGATCGGCGAGCTCGTAAATTTTAAATTATGTAGGTTCAATCGAAGGGTTTTCCTGCGGGACTAATTCTCGTTATTCGCAGCACCCTTTGTTGCCGAATAGATCAACAGTGTTCGTTTTTTTTTTTTATCCTTTTTTATCCTCGAAACCGATCAATTGGTTGCGTTGTTGTTCCTTCATTCGCAAGATCAAATTTTTTTTTTTTTTTTAATTTAAAAAATGTAGCTAAATATATACAAACGTCTTTAGAGAAAAAGGAAACTTCGACATATTTATATAATTTTAGATTTACAAGAGTTACAAATGTAGATTTAATTTTAAAAAATATTAATTTTCCCGATCAAGTGTGAAAAAGTACACAATACGTTCGTTAAGCTAATTTCCTCGCGGGAAAATCTCACCGTATACAAAAAGCGGCGCGTACAAATAAAAGCGTCGGGATTACGTATCGCAAGCGGGGAAAAAGCGAAACGCGAGCGAACCCTCGCGTTTGATTTTTCGTCCGGCATTGCTGCCTGTCGGCCCGGAAGGAAAGCCTTTTAGAGAGTTTTTCCGCATGGCAGGAACCAACCGAATATTCTTCGTTCTCGGGCGAGAGATGGCAGACCTATCCAATCTACTCTTTCATTTCCGTAATTGCTGTTTTAAATAATTGCATCTCTCAATAGCATTTCCCCCTCCAATTCGTCCGAGCGGTTTGTGCAATATATTTCATACTTTCGCTAATCCTTTACTACGTTCATTCACTCTCTTTATATATAGTCGAATGAAATGGTTCTGGATTTTTAATTAAATGCGTCCGTTGAAGAGAATTCGTTGGCAAGGATTTCCGGAGCGCACTGCCAATCACAGTCAATCACGATTGCGAATTTCCTATAGTATCGATAATGTTCTTTTTTACAAACAAATATGGATGATATTGAGGTTTATTATGGCAGAAAAAGCATAAGAATTGCAGATGAGGCGATATGTGCTACGCCGTAGTAGATACAAATATTTCAAGTTTGTGAGGATTACATATCGACATTAATATTTCGTATAATAAAGACAAAATTTTATTGAATTTTATTTTATTACGATTAAATATTATTACTTTAATCAATTATTAAATTTAATTGATAATTTGACTTTCAGTCAAATTATATGACGCATAAATGTTTTATTCATTTCATTTTAATATAAATTATATATTATTATAAATATTGTATTTTATTATAAGATTAAATATTATTACTTCAAACAATGATTAAATTTGATTGATAACTTGCCATTAGATTGACTAAAGTAAAATTATATTAAAACGATGCGTGACAAACTGTCTAAGCTTTTATGCTATGATAATAAAGATGGATGGGCTATGAAAAATTATAACAAAATTGGCGCAACATCACAATAATTATCAATATTTCATATAAGAAATAAAGTTATTAGCGTTAAAGTATTCTAGTATAAAAAAAATGTAGATTCGAGATGCATCATCAAAAACTCAATAATACGAATTTTTCTTCTGCATAATATCTTTTTCCTTTTTGCATTCACTGTGAATAAAGTTCAATCTACTTCAGGTCGACTTTTTCCAAATAATGTAAAACTCACATGCTTATAATACTCAGAGATTATTCCTTGCAATAATGGCGTTGAATTAGAAGACGGGCTTTTACGAAGAGTGTGTTTCCGGAACGAGGATCCGCCGTTAGATATATTTTTTAACAAGCTGTCACAGGGGGAGAATATAATATTTCTGTAAAGCCAGGCATCTCTCTCTCTCTCTCTCTCCTTCTATCTTCCTTTCTTTCTCGGCCAGCCCTTCGACCAAACTTCCCCTTAAACTTCAGTCACCGTGCCAAAGAACCCCCATAAGCGATCGATCGTCTTGGGGTAACATCGCCCTTCATTGTTTCCGACACCCCGGTGCCAGCGGCGGGGAAAAATTTACATCGCCGTCCGTTTTTCGATGTAGCACCCTCTTAGCTCACGGTAAACTCGGGGTGCCCGGTGATAATACGGGGCTCGAAGCGAAGGATGAAAGCTCATCAAGCGCGGGATCAGCTGAGCGCCGAGAAAATCGTTAAAATATCTTACAAAATTATCGCGAGACGTTGCATAAATAATGGTGGAAACATGCTTAGCCATTAATGGGATATCGTAACAAATTTTTATTTGTAATTTCCTCCTCGTGCAAGACGCCAACTTGTTTCTTCTTCAAACATAATGACAAACGTTTCGACTATGAAATATTTTTACATTTTCCGCGTTATCTTCGGAAATTCTCTTATCCGTCAAAATGAAGAAAATGTGACTCTTTAAAAACTTGGTCGTGGGCAGAACAAGAATAAAATGAGAATGGGAACAGTCGGAAGAAAAGAGATGCAAACTATAATACAGGGGCAGCGGAGAATCGTGCGAGATGGTCCTGGATGATCCTTACGATTCGAAATCGCTTCATGGAGGTGAGCCGCGGGAAACAACGAACATAACATATGGAAAGAGTGAAGCGGTGGAGGGAGGGGGTTAGGGAGGGAGGGAGGGAGGAAAGAGGGAGACGGACGTTTCTGGCGGTACGGGTTGCGGCAGAGAATCGGGACGAGAATGGGAGAAAGAAGGAGATAGAGGCACGCCTCGGGCAAGTGCTAAGCTCGATGCCGTGAGCGCCCAGGCTAAAGCCCCAAGGCAGAGGAGAAAGAAAGGTTTTATCTGCTCGCAGTTATTTATCGCTTTCCGTTGTAGCGGTGGCGTCGGGGCACGACCAATCAGAAGTCAGTATCCCCGGGTACCAGTCCGCGCCATCCGCATACATTATCGTGCGCAGCCTCGGCCATTGTCTTTCCACCGTTGTAAATCACATTTTATTCCCTCGCTTACGGTTTCGTTTTATTTATTTGTCGGAGAAACGTATCGCTACCGTACTCGTGGCCAAGAGACGCGCGCGCACACATCTATGTATACGTGCACACAACTATACGGGGGATAGACGAGAGCGTGAGCGCGTTTGTGTAGGTGGGCACACGTGCGAAATCGAGAGACACGTATTTTACAGCATGTGTGCGAGAAGAACGCGTACAAGCAGAAAGAGAGAGAGAGAGAGAGAGAGAGAACAGTGCGCCCCAAGTTGGCTTCGCCTCTTGACCGCAGAACGTGTGAGGGGCCAGGCAGGGGGAGGGGGGGGGTGGAGAGGGATCAGGGGACCGCAACGAACGACTTCGATTTTTATTAAGCACCCGAGCCCGACCGTCGTCGACGACTATTTAACCAAATTCCATCGCGAGATCATCCCGCCGCGTGCTATACAAGAGCCATTCTAGTGCTCTCTTCGTTTCTCCTCGCGCATTCCCACCTTTCGTACCTTTCCAATCGCTCCTGTTAATCTTCTTGGAATAAAGGAGAGCAAAAAAAATTGAAAGAATCTAATCAGATTGTGGAAGAAAGTTGTAAAATTATTCCGATAATTGTGATCATCAGCACTTGCAAAAATTGTAAAAGCCAAAATTACCCCCTGCGACAACTATCCTTTTTCTTTAAAAATCTATTTTCAAAATCTGCTTTTGATATACTTTTAATAATCTTTATAGTTTAAGAAAAAACATTAAGGTGACAAAAAAAAATTTAAGATAAAGAGAAAAAAATTATTACTATTTTTTTTAATAAATAATATATCTATTCAGATAATTTCTAACGAAATGATAAAAAGAAATGATTTGAAACAGAAGTGAATAGCGCGCTATCAATTGTAAAAAAAAATTGATTTAAGACAATACATCGAACGGCGGTCTTTATACATGCTATGTCTTAATTATACATTAGATCGTTGCATGCAGATACTTAACTACAGTATTGCCATTCCGGCGAGGCAATGCGTTTCTTGTTTCGAAAGTCGAAGGATAAAAATGTCTGCATAAAGAGGAGGACCGATCGTTAACAATTGAATGATCGTTCTGTAAAAATCGGAGATTCTAAAAAATCTGCGATTTAAATGTCAGCGCTTTCCGGTCATATTTAAGCATTATAACGAAGAATTTTATATTCACTGCTTGCAATATAGTTGATATTAATGCATGGAGAGGATGTTGAAGACGATGCTTGACGATCAACATCCGTATTATCTATTTAATGTAGCAACGCTGCGACGATGACAAATATGAATTTAAAGACACTAAATTATACGCCAACAGACAAATGTGTCAATGAAATTTCAATTTCAGATTCTAAATTCCTTTTCCTGTGGCATAATCACTTTATTTGGGATATTTGTCAATTTTTCAAAGTTATATATTATAGTCAGATATGAGATTTCTCAGTCTCAGTAATATAATCTTGCTTGTGCTAATGTTCCTCCTTGTATGCAAGGTTTTCAGTGAAATACATACGCTAATAAATAAACGAAATCACGTGTATCAGCGTTGCTGCAACTTATAATAGTAGTAACCATAAGTAGAAACCTACAATTAGAATGAAAGAGGTTGAAAGAATTCTACGCATTGATGTTGGAGGTGATGATGGTCGAGGCGGAGAGAGAGTTTGGCCTGTAATTCCGTTTCTCCAGAGTATAAATCGGGAAAAAAAAAAAGGAACAAAGAAAACAAACCGATGTTGTCGATCGGACGACGATGTTCCGCGAAGCCCTTCGACCCGCTTCCAAGTCCAAGTAGAGTTCCTTGGCAATGCGTGATTCTGTAAATGTCGATCCGACTGCTTCCGATCCCCGCTCTCGATCCCATCCGCGAGTCTCATTTCCGTAAAAAAACAAAAAAAAATACAAAAGTACATCAAAGCCTAGCGCAATGGAATAAAATGCCAAATACTCGTTACAGTTTCAGCGGTGCAAGTAGACCATGCAGGCCAGGCTCTCTCCCAACCTCAGTCGCGTCCTGGCCATCAACAGGTCAGTACGATAAATATTATTCAAAGTTATCAATGTATCCAACACCCGCCCGATAGAGCCACGACGTAACGCGATTTAAGCGGGTTTATGTAACTCCAACTGAGAGTTATGACTGAGGTTGATAAACGTGTGATTCATATTTCATTCTGGGCATAAATAATAAAGAGCAGACTGCTCTGTCTCATACTAAATAATTAATGGCGTAATTAATGGCAGTTATTTTATATATGTATTATACATATTGCGATGTAAATTTTTCATCGATAAAGAGTTTATAATAAATTAACTAGTAATTGTGGAGCGAAAATAATTCAATAACAATTTCAACAAACGCTGGTAATTTTAAGCAGTACATTAACTTCACCGCCAACGCGCGTTTCGTGTGGGTCTATCGGACAATCTAATTTTATCACAGTATGACCAATGAAAGAGTTTGCCGAGCGCAAAATATTCTCGCCGCGAAATATTCTCCAGCGAAAAGAATTTACAGTGTGCTTTGTAAAATTTCGCATTACGACAAACGACGTGCCACCTGGCGCGCCCCGCGGGGTTCGAAAGAAAACTTCGCCCCCGACGACGCGAATTTGTCTCCCTGTGTGACACTATATATATAGATATATATCTTCTTTTCTCTTGTCATCTTCGAAATAACCCGCTGATCGGAGGACTGTGCGGAATGAGCACGGAAAACGGTCGTGAGGGAAAAGAAAATAGAAGGGTGGTCAGGATCGAGGGGTGTGGGGGAGGGGAAAGGTGGTCTCGGCGAGAAAAAGGTGAAACTTTAAATCGCTGTAATTCGTTTTCATGGACGTCCGCCAAATCCTACATCGTCTCCGGTCCCAGCATCCTGATCACTTTTTCGAGCCCCTTCGTACATTGTACATGTACGTTTTTTATCTGCCTTCTCTCCAAACGCGCAACTTTTTTATTGTCTGCGAAATTAGCCCTAACTTTGAATCAAATCGCCGCCTATTATTCTTTGGGATCATTTTTTTTTTTTTTTCAAGGTAATTGGAAAACGACTGGTGCTTGCTTTGAGTCTGTCTTTCGCATTTTCTGATTCTTCATTCGAGCAAAATCCATCTTTCGATGCGAGTGTGATTTTTGATTTGCACGGCGTTCACGTGGTTAGAGGGTGTCTTTTGACATAAGCTTTATATATATTTTATTATATATATTATATATTTATTATATATATATATATATATATATATATATATATATATATATATATAATTTTGGTTTAATTGATTTTGGAAAAACCAGATAATACATATTAGTTATACATATTATTATTATATTACATATAACTAATTTTATAATAGTTACATATATTTTATAATAAGTGCGTGCCCTAATCACGTGTCTTACTCGCGTGAGCTACTCGCGTGCTCTACTCGCGTGCCCTAATAGAAAGGGTTATTTCTAAATAATGTTCTAAATTTCATTATCAAGATATTTCTAAGCCCCGAGGAGGATATGATAAATTTTGAAGTTTCATTTTCCAAAATGTTCCTATAACTCTAACAATCTTACTTGCTGGTTGAATCAGCGGAGATTTGGAAAACATATCCCTAACCGCGTATCCTAACCGCGTGTCCTAACCATGTGCTCTACTCGCGGATCCTAATTGTATCTTGTGTACCTTTTGCTACGATTTTAGCCGCCTATTTTGCGTATCCTTATATAGTTTATCCATTCTTCAGGCCAGTTGGACCTACCTTTCGTTGCTCCTGGCCACTTTCTGGATCGATCTCTAACCAGAGATGATGAAAAAGGAGATACTCCTTCTTGTAAGGCCGACTATTTAGTCGCCGGCGAATAAATGCAAGATTCTTCTTGCGCTGATAAGGAGAAAAGCTCCTTCTTTTGCCGGGTAATTAACACCGGCAGATGAGCGTAAACAGTTCACGCTCGTGCAACTTTACGATCGTTCGTTAGACGTTAGATCGTTCATAATTTTATTTTAACTAAAATAAACCAAATTATCAAACAAAATTTTGATTAAAAAATTATGGCACATTAATATAAATATAAATTAATGATAAAGATAAATTAATTTACACAACATTTATGCCATTTATTATTATATTACAGATAATTTAATTAATTGATTATTTGGTTTTATATTAGTAAAAACAAAATTTAAAAGCAGTATCTACAAACAAATTCTACGATATGAATGAGCTATAAGAAATAAGAATAAGATCGGTGCATGTTATAAGAAAAAGTTACTATCAAACAATAATTGATAAAATTAGTAATATTCTTGATTCAATCAAATCAGATAAAATTTACAAATTGATAAAAATGTTTTCTTTATAATTTTCTTTCTTAGACTTTAATTTATTTTTGCAATAGATGCAATGCATATCAAAAATACTTATTAAAAGTTATTTAAATAAAACTATTTTAGCTCATTCACATTTAAAGTAACAGATTTATCTACAATCTATAATTTATCTACAATTTCTAGAAATCCGTTACTTTAGAATTAAATAAAAATTTGTCACTCACCGGCACTGATGCGCAACAGCGGAGATTTGGTCTTGAGACTACGTTGTCTGCAACACACAAATAAAAAATCCAAATTATAGCAACGCTTAAAATAATTAATATTTCAAGAAATTATTATTGTACGCATCGAATTTTATATATCTGATACGTATAATAATAAAAAGGTATATAAATATAATTTTATAAATTCTAAAAAAGAAAATTATTTTAAATAAAAACTTTTATAGCATGAGTCTCTCTTGTTTAAACTATTCAAACAATGATCGAATTGAATTAATGCGTGTACGGGATTTATAATAATTAATATAAAAATAATAATACTCACCCTTGGGTTGCTCCGCCGGTGCAGGATGCCTCTCCTAGGCCTCCTCCTCCTCTCAGGATGTTAGGATCGCTGCGTTGATCTGTAACATATAAATAAGAGATGCAAATTGTAGTAAAATTATTAATAATTAATAATTAAAATAATTAATATGTCAAAAAATTTATTGTAAGTATTGAATTTTATATTCAATGCATATAATATTAAACAGATTAATAAAACAATTTTATAAATTTTGAAAAAAGACACTAATAATTTCATATAAAGACTATAATTAAGAAATGGAAACTTTTACAAGATTGTAGCTTTTATATAAAAATCTTTTCCGTTTCTAATTCTCTCTTGTTTCAATCATATAAAAAAAATCAAATTATGTAATTAGGTAGTCAATTTAAATTGTATGTAATTAATATACAAATAACAATTTACTTACCACAGAATTGCTCCACCGATGCCCGATGCCTTTCCTAGGCCTCCTCCTCCTCCTCTCAGGTAGATTCACACGCGCGATACTTTAAACGGCACACCCGCACTTTTATTAAAAAATACTTCCGCACTACATTCACACGCGCGATACTTTGAGCGGCACTTCCGCACTTTCGAATTTCGGTACGATCGAACCCCGTTTCACACGAGAATCATACTGCGAGTCGACAAGTCGGGAATTCACGATTACTCCGAGCAAGGGTTAAGCGAGCAAAGGAAGAAGACGAAATCGATTGATGGAATCGACGCTCAATTCTTGTCCGCGCTTGTTCTCACCGAGGGCCGACTCGAACTTTATTAGGAACGATCACAGAGAACCACCAAGTTTCTATCATACAGACTGAAACTTACGCTTATCATAAGGCTGAGAGACGGGTCGAGAATGAAGATACCCAAGTCCTAAGTGTCACAATTTAGATCACTTAGAAGATGAGAAATCAGCTTCTCTAGCGAGCGAAAATCGAACCTAATAAAACACAGCCAACTGTCCTCAATGCGATACAGTACAGCTGATAGACGGTACAAGATGAGGGAACGACGATTCAAAAATCGATCGAATTCTAACCGATTCAGGCCGAACCGTTCGTCGAAGCAGAGCGTGCCCCCACAGCCAATTCTCGAACCGAAGTTCTTGATTAACCGCGCGATCGTCGCATCTATATTATGCACGATCATACGTTGCTACGCGGCCGGCATTCACCTCAGCCGCGATACTGAGGCGTTTTAACGTTGCGTCTCCATTAATATATTAAATTTATTAATACATAAATATTTATATAATATATATAACATTAATATTGTATTAACGTTACCTAATATCATATAAAATTAATTATATTAATAGGGTATTAATATATTACCGATAGCAACGCTGAGAGATATCCCAGTTAGTCGGCAACGAAGTACGATCCTCGAATCGTGAAAACGGGATAAAAGTCCAACGCGAAAACGCGACGACGCGAAAACGCGGTTATGCGGTTACGCGACTCTCTCGTTGCTCGTACGCTCCGATGACGAGCAACAAGGCAACGCACTAAGTCCTCCACAGATGTGCGTGCCACATATGAGTCATTGTACGACTCGTGGCAATGCAGTATGGACACGCGACGCGACGCGAAAACCGTCCGCGACACGTTGACGGAACCGACGCCGCGATAAGCCGTCCGCGGCACGTTGACAGCATTAACGATACGACGAGCCGTCCGCGGCACGATGACAGCGACGACGGCGTTGGGTGCTTGGTTTCCCTTTCTCAATACCTCAGTAGGCCTTAAGGCCCTTAAGGTACCATCCAGGTACTATGCCCTCCCACCACGCCAAGGTTACACCCTAGGAGGGTATTATACGTATATAATTTTTTAATATGATATATATATATATATCATATTACAAAATTATATACGTATAACGTGAGATTATCCATTCTTAAAAAAGACATGTTAAATCGATACTCACAAGTATTGTTGCTTCTTTTCCTCAATGTTGATTGATTATTTCAATATCACGCTGTATTACTTCATATTAATAAAAATCTGTCATGGCTGCATATTTGACAATTCAAATATTATATATGTATAATTTTGATTTAATTGATTTTGAAAAAACAGATAATACATATTATATAGTTATACATATTATTATATTACATATAACTAATTTTATAATTTTATAATAATTAATTTTATATGTATTTTATAATAGATGCGTGTCCTAACCGCAGGCCCTAACCACGTTGCTCCGCCGGTGCAGGATGCCTCTCCTAGGCCTCCTCCTCCTCTCAGGTTGATTCACACTCGCGATATTTTAAATAGCACTCCCGCATTTTTATTAAAAGATTCTTCCGCACTTGTACGCGCGATACTTTCGAACGACACTCCCGCACTTTCGCATGATCGAATCCCGTTTCACACAAAAATCGTATTGCGAGTCGGCAAGTACTACTTTCCTGCTCGAGCGTTGCTGTATGAATGATAACAAGGCTATAAGACGTTAACAATAGCGCGCTAATGTTTACATCGCCAAGGCCGATTACAATGTTATTGTTTTCGCGGCCGAAAATATGTTGCGTACTGTGATGTATATACGGTGTCGAATATTAAATAATACAAGTATTTTAAATTATAGATTAATTATTTAATAAACGATTAATATATCATCGAGCTTATTATTATGTTTATCATTATTCGAACCTGCGATTTCACTATTCTTTATTACGCGTTCTCAAGCCGAATCATATTTAAATTGTCGAAAAATCGAACAATAAAGTATCGGATGAAATATAATTAAAAAAGTATTTTTAAAGAAATAATTATTGTTTATAAAGAGAAAAAGAGAGAGAAAGATCGCGATAAAACAATAATTTACAATTTTGATTTTAATCATTTTGATTCTTGATTAAAACGTCACGCAAAATACGCGCTTCGGAATTTATCCATTGTGATATAATTACGTATATAATTATTCAAAATTTAAAGTGTATGAAAGATAATTAATTATTTATGATATCAAATTATTTCCCGATACTTGTCGCGATCGCGTTGAGTAGAGAAATTTTATGGAGTGTTTCGCGTTCCTTACTGTTCGAGTGTCGCCGTGAGAATAATAAAGCCGTAAGCCATAACTAGCGCGCTAATGTTTACATCGTCAAGGCCGTATACCATGTTATGTTTTGATTATTCGTTGCTGAAATATTTTCCGTGCTATGACGTATGTATATACAAACGGAATATTAAATTATACATGTATTTTAAATTATAAATCAATTATTAAATTATCAATTAATATATTACGGAGTTTATTAAATCGATGCTGACAATATTGTTGCCTCTTTTTCGCGATGCTAATTGGTTATCTCGACGATGCACTGAACATTACTTTATACCAATAAAAGCTTGTGATAACTGAGCGACACATTTGATAGTTTAAATATTTAGTAGATGTATAATTTTTATTTAATTTATTTTGAAAAAGTGGAAAACTAGAATTAATATGTAAGTAATTATATACACATATATATATATATATATATATACAAAAAAATGCGTAGCGCGCGTTTATTAATATTCTAGTATTTTAAAAAAATAGTTTGTTTGAATTTAACAATCACAAATGTAAAAAATAGAAAATATCAATTTAATACACTTTCAAATAAAATTCTGAAATTTATCGAGATCTCTCGAAATTATCAAAATTTCAATAATAAATATTTGAAAATTTAGATGTTCTCTGCAGAGAAAAATATTTATTTCACGCGGAATAGACACTTTGATGTAACAAAATGTTGTTTAAATAGATAAATGGTTATAGCGAAGAGCCGCTTGTCTATGCGAGATGGGAGAGGAGGAAAGGAAGGATAAAATGGGATAAACATAGCATAATCAATAGTTATAAACGGACTATTTCTATGGACACAGAACTGTATCGTTCGGTTTTCAATGATTTATATGCCTGCTTATGAATCGATTTTTCCACAGATGCGCCAACTGCAGTTACACCTATACAATTTAATATACTTAACTAGCCAATATTCGGTTACTTTTACTTCAATTTGGTTTATTATACAACAAACATTCCAAATATGTATTCCAAAATATTCCTGATTTGAAATTTTTTACCAACATTATTGATTACATGTTAAATGAATCAATAAAAAAATATTTTACAATTGTTAAATAATAAAATGTTTTATAAAATTCTCACTTTCTATATTATTTTAATAATATTAAATAATTTATTAATATATTAAATAATATTAAAAATATTAAATAATATTAAAAATATTAAATTTTAATAACCACGATATTAAATAATATTTAATTATATTATTTTAACAACTACGAAAAAATATAAAATTATATATTTATGAAATTTAATATAGTATTTCCTATATCATTGTCTATTATAGCGAAAATTCAATGACATCTATGACTGTGTTATGTACCACCCGAGGCGAGACTATCCGTGAACTCAGATTTCGCACGATATTTCAAATAGTTATCCGCGCTTGACGGGCATCCAATTACACCCGGCGTCATTATCGCCCGGTCACGGTATCCCATTGTCATCATCACAGGAGTACAAGTTCTTCGACAAACCGGAGAAACGGGGCGTAAAGTCAGATGGTCGCCAAGCGGGGAAGAAGGAGACTCCGATAATGAGACGTCCCCCTCGCTTTGATGTCCCCCGCCGTCGCGAATCGAAATCGAAGACGAAGGGAGAAAAATGCGCGCGAATAAGAGAGTGCAGTTGCACCTTACGAGAGAATTGCGAATGCTTGGTGAACGACGGACGTTTCGGATCCGCGCGCGAGTGACGTATCGATTAAACAATGTGCCACACGAGTTCGAGAAGACAGGGGGGGAGCGAGGGGGCCGAGCGTGAAAACGACATTCGACATCGAAACGTCCGCTATCCGCCCTCTTCCGCTTCCGTTCTTCGTTCCCCGGCCCCGCGTGGGTCTCCACCACGTGGATGCTCTTCCGTGACTATCGCGACTCGTTGTCCCGACTCTGCGACGTGTACCGAAATGTCACGGTGCGAGGCACGCCGCGCCGGCCCGGGTTCGTCGGCCGCGGATTAAATCGTCCGGGAATATAAACGTCTCGAACGAGAAAGCATCGTTAACACGCTCAAACAGCGAGTAGAAAAGAAATTTAAACAAGCGTCGAAAAACAAGCTTCGAAACTTTTTACTTGTATTTCGTTGCATCGGCCTGTGCCAGGACTTCTAATGTCTTACATAAGACGATCCGTATCTACTGTATTTTTTTTTTTTTTATACTAGCGATTTATTTTATTCAAACGTGATAGGAAATATTATCTTTAAATTCTTTCTTCAATAATGTATATGTATTTGCCATAAAAATTTGTGGAAATAAAATTTAGTTGAATTCAAGATTTATTATCTTGTATTTGAATTATTATTTAATATTTTCTGATTACGTTTTTTTTTGTTACTCTGTTATTGTGTGACTTGAATTATATATTATTTGTAATTAATTAATTAAAATGAATTTCATTATCAATTTACATTCCTTAATCTGAACAGATTTCTGTTTATTGCGTTCGAGAAAATAATTTCATCTGCTGCGCGCACGCATACGATATACATAATTATTCTCTAAAAGAAAAAAAAAAAAATGATAGTAAAGGCGCGTGCAATTCTTTTATACGCATAATATACGATTCGGTACGAGTTTCACTGCACATGTCGATCGTCACGAACGACCACTGTGCACTGTGCGCAAGGTCAGGGGTCATCCCTGACCCTGCCACTTTTCGACCCCTCTGTGGAAGAGAAAAAAAAAAGTCTGTAATGATCCCTCGTGACATAAAGCTATTTTTTTCGTCGCCTCCCACTTGCGCCCACCCTACACCCGCAAATGGCATGCCCCCGCAACGCGAAGAAGAATAAAAGGGGGCTGAATATAATCGGCCGGCGTACAGGGAACCCCACAATGTGAGTTCACCCCGTCGTATCAATAATAAGGATTCTTCATATATGCACGCGAATAGTGACCTATCTTTTCTTTCATTTATAATTACGCGAGAAAGAAATCAATAAGATTGTCGTCTTTTTAATTTTGAAAAAAAAATTTATTATTTTTAAAGCCGTCTAACATTTCTAATTTTTTTTCTCATATATAACTATGATTGTAAAAGTGTTAAGAATAATAGCAATAACAATTATGTGTGTGTTTATATATAATAATAATAATAATTAATAATAATTAAATAATAAAAATTTTATTAATTCGCACACACAATTATTTGATCAGCATATATTATACAAGAATTATTATTATTCTATTATTATATATTATTCAAAAGTATAATAAAAAAAATATATATAAAATTGTAGGATACCGAGAATGTGTAAGCTTTAAAAAAAGTTTTCTTGACAATATACTTTCGCTAATAAATTTCGCGAATCATCGACGTCGCTACAATAGACAATCGACAAAGTGCTTTTTAAATATTAATATTTATTACCCGCTATTATCCGGGTGCGGGAACAAGAAGCGGTCAGTGAAAACCGCCGATAAAAGTTTTACTTGTCCAATGATTGTAGCAGCAATGTGCGTAGTGCACAACGTAGTCATTTGGCGAAATGACGATCGCGGGAGAAATAAAGAAGTAACGCGAAAAGTTTCCACCAGTCATTCAAGAGGCCTCCCTGCTTTCGAGATGCGCGACCTGTCATCGACTCAGGCTTTGCGGTATAGCAACCCTCAGTTCCACCTCGTCCTTAGATTATGTATAACAAAGTCATAAGTGTATTCGTGCGTGGTACGTGAATTATATAAAATGATAGATTTCTATTATTAGATTTAAAAAACTCTCCCTATTGCCATTACACTAAGTCGTTTGTTAAAGTATAGAAGTAATAATAATAAAATAAGAATTGTTATTTTAGTTTAAAAAAAAATTCAATCTTACATATAATTATAATCTTTCATGATATTTATATTTCATAATATATATTATGCGCAATAATATTAATATTTTTTTTTAATACATAATATTTTTTTTAATACATTTTTATTTAATACATATTAAAAATACATATTAAAAATACATATAAAAAATAAATACTTTTGAAAAAAAATATTTTTGATACACTGAATTTAAATTATACTTCTGTCTCGTGTTATTATATGCATTGATCATTTATTGATGCGAAAAAATACGACGATTGGAAATATACAGCAGGAAACGTACGCAAAAAATTTTCGACAGAATCGCACTCACACACCGCGTGTGAAGCGGTCCGAAAATAAAAAAAGCGGCTTTCACCCCACGTGAAATGATCGCCCACCCCTCATTCCGACTCTTCTCACTACGCTCGCCTATATCACGCATGGTTATTAACGTAAAAAAAGGGCGCGCGTTAACGCCACCCTCCCGGCTACCACCCTACCTCGGCGCCATAAATATAAAAAAAAAACAACCCTCACCCCTGAGATACCCTCTATCATCCGTGTCTGAACGCGGCGCGTGAAAAACACGATTCGAAACCGACATATGGAGTCCTATTGGCCCGGATGGCAGTGACGAATGTTCGTTAGGAAAAAGAAATATTGATTTTACAGCACTGTACTTAATGTTGCATAACGTCGCCTTAGTATTATAGAAATCGCTTCCAATATTTTTTAGGCATGTTTTTATAATAAAAAATAAGCTACTTTCGAACAAAGATATTTTTTTTTTTTTAATTTAAAGTCTGATAAAAAAAATTGCTATAATATAAATATGTCTCACTTAAAAATAGAATCTGTAAAATTAAATTATTTTCTCATATATTTTAAGTTCTTTGAAAACTGATATCCTTTATGTATAAATTAAATAATTCTAAATATAAGCATGCAAACCTCATAATTAATTTATGAATGTATTATTATTCTATTGTATACGTACGATATTAATTACTCCGATTGCATCATATAATATCAATTATTTATTTTTATTTAATGATTTAAATGATAATAAAAATATTGTCATAAAAGTTCGAATAATAATACTTATATTTTTGGTTTTTACAAAGATTTAAGACACATTATTGATAAATCACTGATAATATTCCATATTAATATATAATTATAAATCAATGAGAGGCTTATATAGGACGAAATAATGATGGAGGATATCGCGTAGCTTCGTTCTTCGCACGGCGGCGAGAAAGGGGCTTCGATGGATGGAAAAATCGTCCTTTCGTACTTGTACGTGTGTTATGTGTTGCCAGGAGCGGTAATAAAAAATAACCAAGATATACAGCGTAGCGGGTCATGCCTTCGGGGGTATAACTCCGCTAATGTACCCCAGTGAAACCTATTCTTTGCTCTTTTCGCCTCCCCATACATCCCCGATGCCGGATCACAACCCTCAGACCCATCTCGCTGTTAACGCGACGGAGGGGGTGGTCCTTCGCATTAAGATCTACGCGCCACCGAGACGCGTTATCCATAAACTTCCTATCACTAGAGAACGCAGTGAGCTGTCTCGTGCGCGAAACGTCCAAGACATACAACGATAGATTTCATAATTGCATCAGCGCCTGATAACGTTGTGCCTGATAAGCACAGTGTATATTAAATTTAAATAATGGCATTAATTAATTCAGCCTGCAATTAAATGACCTGTAATTTGAGAAATTGTCAAAAATATTCTAATGATATCGCATCAATTTTCGATTACACAATTTTTTACTCTTTGACATTTGAAGTCCGTTTCTCTTTCAAATATTTCGTTTTTAAAACACTTAATGTCTAATAATTAATCTAATAATAATAATAAGAATATTATTATTTTAATAAATTATTCTGATAAAAATAATAATAATATTATTATTATTATATTATTCTAATAATAATAATAATAATAATGTTCTAATAATATTTTAAAAACTTTCTTATCTTGATATCAATGATTTTTATAATTAAATCATTAGACACAAATTTAAATAATTAACCGAAAGAAAAAAATATTCATAGCAGTAAAAAAAAAACGTTGCACATCAAAGAAGAATTTTCGCACGAATAAGTAACTTTGGCATAAGATCTACGCTTTTGGTTTTTCTTAAGTCGACGTCGGCATTAATTACGTGGCATCTAACTGGAGTGCAAAAGGAACAAGGATAGCGTCGTTAGTCGAGGGCTGCGGAAAGAAGCGGCCGCCGCGGAGTCATAAACGTGAGTTATGTCAGCAGTTAGATAGTTGAATCTCAGTATTCTGTGTGGCGCTCTTTCGGTCCGTTAATATCTTCATTACTAAATCATCCTCGTCTTTCCCCGAGATTCTTCTCTCCCTGCGCGCGCGCGCGCGCATACACACACACACACACACACACAAACACAAAACACGCGTGCACACAGAGTCGTACACAGGCGCGTGTACGTAGAGCACGTGTAAGTAGACCAGACGGCAATTTCTGGATATGGTCCTAAGCACCGCCATTTTCATCCGCGGCACATCTCTCTTTTATACTACCGCCCGATAAGGTCAATGGCAGAGTGGCAAAGTTACAGCTTAAGTTCCTCGCGAGATTTCGCAGCGAGTTGCCGCCACTAAACTATAACATATACTTATAGCGTTCGTGATAAGAAATGATTTGTTTTGTGCGGAAAATTTTCATATTAAAATTTATAATTTGATTTCTATTTTCTAGGAAGCTTAACTGTCTCAACGATATCATATAACTTAAATTTTATTTTAAGTTAATTAAATTTTATTTTAATTAAATTTTTTTTATATATAATAAAATTGTTACTTTAATTCAACAATATATTTTTTTAGAAAATTAAAAAAAAAAAAACTATATTACAAAATAGATTCAGAATTCTGTCATAATCAGATTAAATTTTAAATTAAAATATGAAATTCGGCACTTCTTTCGTTAAGATAAACTGCGCACGTAGCATATACTTAAGAATTTTTCGTGTATGACAATTCACCTAATCGGACTCTACAATTCAAAATTTTGCTTCTATTTTCAACCTTTATTTTTCTCGTTTATGGATTCTGACATATTTCATTTATATAGCAATTACATTGCATTAAGCTCTTATTTTGTATCACAATAGGCACTAAACGAGCGTTTCCTACTTAGAGATTTAAAAGAGGAGCTTCCGGTATAAAATTAAATATAGATTAAATAATTTCAAGATAAGATGATCTGGCTATTTAAAGTATCAAAGTAGATGTTAGCAAAAGTAAGAGGAAAATTTCGACTCGGATGATCTCTTTTTTTACGCGAATGATACAGCAAAAAGTCATGACAAACAAACTTTCCATAGTAATGGGAACGATAAGAGAAGAGCGGCGCATTTGAATCGAAAGCCTTGTCTTCTATCTCTCTCTCTCTCTCTGTCTCTATTCCAGCTACTGTTGCAAATGCGCTTTCTACCAGGAATTAAACCGGCAACTTTAAATTAAACCGTTCGTACGAGCGGGTCGTAGGGCCTGACACTTACGATAATTCATGTCGACCCACGTTGACAGTTGAGTCGTGTCGCATACAAATGGCGAAAATTCGTATGGTCGTTACCTCTGCGTAAACCAAGCCAAAAAAAAAAAAACGGTCGGCACGGACTCGCCAACAAAAATAAAGTCGCAAAGCGCGGGGAGGGGGAGGGAGAGAGAATATCGTGTGCAATGAATATGTATCGTTGAGAACAAATGTCCTGAAATGTAAAGTACTTGTTAATTCTTAACTAGAAAGCTTTCTGCACTCTCTCTCTCTCTCTCTCTCTATCTGCATATAAAAAAATTATTAGAAAGTATTAAAATATTTTTTCTTCAGAGCAACGTGAATAAATTTCAAAAATTTTATATGACATAAATTAATTATATTTGAAGAACCAAACTTTAATTAAAGATATTTATTGCAGATTAGAATACTAATCACATTTAATGATGATGAAGGCATTAACATCATCAATGCCATTAATATCATCCGAATAAAATTAGTACAATATTTTTTCACTGCATACATAAAAATAGAATAACTTTAATTGAAATAAATTTATTATCGAAAAATATTGAAATATTTTTTCTTCACAGCAACGTGAATAAATTTCAAAAATTTTCTGTGACATAAATTAACATATATTTGAAGAACCAAACTTTAATTAAAGATATTTATTGCAGATTAGAATACTAATACTAATCACATTTAATGATGATGAATGCATTAACATCATCCATGTCATTAATATCATCCGAATAAAATTAGTACAATATTTCTTTTTTGATAATTTTTATCGCCGTACATAAAAATAGAATAACTTTAATCAAAATAAATTTATGCATAGAAAATATATAAATCCCCAAACGCGCGCTTTGAGTTGCAAATGGGAAGAATCACGCGGTGTTGAAATTGAAACTCACGACGAGTCCTTTCAAAGTTATCGCAAAGGGGACTGCGGGATCTCTCCTCGGTCGAAAGAGCAGAAAAGATCGCGTTAACGACGTGCTCGACAATTAACCCCAGCCGGAAGGGCGGGAGGACTTTCCGTCGCGGTACGACGAACAAGCTGGGACAATTAATTAATGCCGGCTCGCTCGCTTGATTCGGGGCGCAAACGAGTTGGATCGTCGGCTTACCGGGTGTACCGATAATTCCTGGCTCCTGATGCAACCTGTTGCTGATGGCACGAGAGAGGAGAGGAGGCACGAGAGAGAGGAAAGAGAGAGGCGCAAAAAGAGGAGAGAGAGAGAGAGAGGAGAGAAAGGACGAGAAAATCGGGGTGTCGGATGTCTCGGTGGCCGACTCGGGGGCGGCTCGTGATGCTGCGAGCTGGCAATTAAGCCATCAACCCTTAATGAATGAACTCGCTCCCGAGCCGGAGCCACCGACCCTGCCAACCCCATTAGCTAACTAACCCCGAGTTATTTGCATGTCTAACGGCGAGGGTGAACGCCGAGATTCGCCAGCACAATTACAAGTGACTTTATGGTCAGGTGCTTAAAGGCTTAAAGCCGACGAGCCCTTAAATGACACGCTCGCCACCTAGATAAGTCTACCTCGCGAAAACAAAAAAGAATTATTATAAGAAAAAAATTATTTTGCACACGAGATTTTGTTGGCAGGAGCATACATATGTCAATGCATGCATTTTATTTTTTATAAAAATATGTCTGGATTAATTATATAACTCTCGTCCATTTGTTTTTTGTTATTAATTTCAATAAAAATCTACGTAAAGTAATGTTTAAACAAAAATTTCATAGATATATGCATGCGTGTCGGTTATGCGACAGTGATCGCGATGACGGACTCTTCCGACCGGAGTTAAGGAGCGTTTAATTAGAGCAAATTGAAGCGTCCATCGCTCGTTCTACCCAATTTCACACGCGAATGCACCCCACGTAGCGACAAGGAGGGCGATTTGATCTCAAGGCGTGAAAAACGATGAGATAGTCAAGCCTCTTGACCATGTGGCTTGTCTTATCTGCGAAATGGATCTCTAAGGACACACACCGAATGAATTCTTTCTTAGGTGGTTGCACGACGGTGCGAGGCGATGCGTGAGCGCATCTGCAAACAATCGGGAATGCGCATCGCGAAAATTTATGCCTCGGGGGGGACCGAAATAAACATAAAGCAACACTGCCGTTTTATGTTAATATTCGCGCATCCCTGCATCGCTGTAAACAAGCTTTAAAGACATCAAATATCCCACGGCATTTTCGAAGAGTTTTTTTTATATAAGAAATTTATAACACACACAAATATACCTATGCTTTCTTCTAAATTATTTAAAAATTCATCATATCTTAAAATTCTTTTTCCTTTTTATAATTATATTTAATTTAAAATATCTTAATATTATAAAAGTTGTTTATATCTATTTTCATTCTCACCATTAAATTTTGTGTTATATTCTTTTTACGATATTTTTTTATAAAAGAATTTAATTTATCTGAATTTTGTATATTTTTTTTTATTTTAAAAATAAAAAAATATTTTAAAATATTATAAAAAAAATATTTTAAAATATTATTCGTCAAAATAAATTTTCACTTTGCTACTCTCAGAGCACGTAAAAATAATAATGCAAAAATAAAAAAATCGACAATTACGCGAAATTTTTAAGGTAAATGACTCACGATCTCGCAAATTCCAGGTGGATTTGATCGAAAGGTGTATCTCCACCTGAGAGGGGGCGAATGTGTTTTGTACCTGCACGATACGGTGGGATCGCGTGTCGAGACGCACTTTGTCCTCCTAACTCCTTATGCCTTATCCAGTCCTTAGCGCGGAAACGCTAATTCGTTGATTATCCTAATGACTGTCGGGGAGTCAGCGGGAAGGAAGCAAAACCACGCGCGCGCCATGAACCTTGCCTTGATTTATTCCGTGCAGAGTCTTTGAACGTGCCGCGGGCTCCTCGTTACGCGTTACGTTTACTCGATCATCATTGTTCCATCGATAAGACCGTTCTTACGCCCGCGCGACCTTCGATTAATTCCTGAGAGACGCGTAACTGCTACGTAACTAATGCGATTTGCGAGCGAGTCGGGAAAATGCGCGACCGATTTTCGAAATTAATTGCCGATTAGGCTAATATATCTAACGACATGTAGTATCTAATTAATTTCAAGGTCCTGTTTCCCGAGCTCGCCATGTTGACTATGTCAATTTGCATTGTTAGGAAACGACTGCGTAATCCTTGTATAATATTGGCCTGTGTGATTAACTGTAGAGAGAGTTAAGATGTTTGTTTGTTTCTTTAATTATTTTTTGATAACTGCTAATTAAATTACATAGCTACGATATTTGTTCCATGTCGCGATAAATGCATCACATGTTAAATATTCTAGAATTTTTATTTTTTATTTTATTTATTTATTTATTTTTTTTTAAATATACGTATTTAAATCTCACCTTTTCAAATGTAATTTTGTAATTGAACAATTAATATAGAATGTATATTATAATATATTTTTTTGCTAACAATAAAATAATATTCAGAATTTATCCACGTTATAATAGAGATATATTGTTTTTGGATTAAACCTAACGAGTACTGATGAATCTAATAATTTTACGAACGACCTGCATTATAGTAAGGTTTCTTAATCCAAACTTGACAACTCTAATGCTCTAGTTTTTATCCTCGCGTTTACATACCTATAATAATATACATCTATACAATTTAATGATTAATGATTAATATAAATTTATAAGATTAATTATATTTTAAATGTATTTTAAATATATTTTAAAATATATTTAAAATATATTTAAAATATATTTTAAATATATTTTATATATTATAAAAATTATAAAGTTAAACAAAATTTAAAAATCTATAGTTTTATAGTTTTCTAATTTTATTTTACTTGTTTTTCTCACAATTATCGGGAAAAGGAAAGAAATTACGACAAGACTCGTAGTAGTTATAAAAATAAAATAAGAAAGAAATAGATGTGTGTGTGTTACTTACTTTGATCACATCAAAGTTGTCATTAATTTAGCCACTTAAGATAATACAAATCTTTAGTCAAGAATTAGTAATTTTGTCAAATATTAATAAATTATCGCGCAAAACATAGCTTAATGTAATTTCAACTTTGTTTACGCAACGTTTTATAATTAAACCTAAGCTTATTCGATGCATAGACGACGATGAATTTAAATTAGTTCCGTCAGAGCCGCCACCGTGATAAGGTTTCTTAATCCTACCAGAATATAACACTAATGTCCTACTTTCGCGCCCTCCAGTTGTCAGTATATATATATATGCTGTCATTCTGTATTATCTAATACGCGAATCAATGACTATTGATGCATCGGTAGTCTAGTACTATTTATATTTTGTATCTCGAAAAACTTACACATCATCATATCATATATCAGGTGTACCTGCTTGTTAAGCATGTTTAAAGCTATTGAATATTCAGGAACTTTTATTCACACACATGCTTGAATTTAGAATTATATAGAGAGAATTTGTAATAAAATATATCCTTTTTTTTCACTAAATGGTTAAAAATAATAATATATTCTAATTTTAATTTGAAAGTCATGATAATCTTTAAATAATTAGAGATTAAATTATGCAAATCATAATGATTCTATGTAGGAATATACCTTCGTTATCACTGGAGATTTTAATATATTCATTCTTTAAAATGCTCGACAGATTATTATTAAATTTTTTCCATTATTCCTCATTTCAAATTTAAATTCAAATATTAATTATAATTCTCGATATTTTTATTTTTACTTTTATTTACATTTTATTTTATACTTTATTTTATACTTTTATTTTATTTTTACTTTTATTTACACTTTTATCTACACTTTAACGTATATAATGGAAACTAATAAAAATGAAAAATAATATAATTAGATAATGAAATAGATAATGAAAATGACAAATAATTGCTTGAGCTTCCCGCTGCTTATTATAGTTAGATTGTTCGATTCTGAAAGATTCTGACATACATCTCGTTATTTCTTTCTTGCGACGATAATAAGAGGCGATAATAAACGCCGAGGTCTTGGATATTAAAATCTCTCTCCTCAGAAGTCCTCGAGTACGTCCTCGGGGACGGGTGGAAGTGGTACTTTTGGTATTGTTTGCAGGGTCGGCTTGAATCCTCCTAATTAGAAAATTCTCGTCGCGACCCCGACGTCGCGTGCGCCTTCTTTCTTCGGTGAACCTTTCTATTATACGAGGGCGTAACAAGGACCGGAGGGGGCGCCTCAGTAATTATTATTCAAATATTTTCCTTTACTCGTGCCCGCCGCATTAATATTTACAATGCCTTCCCTTCGGCCAACCCCTTGCCTAGGGGTGCCTATCAAGAAAAGAGTTCGCGGTTCGAGCAGACGTTTCCACTTTTCTTATCTTATATCCCCGAAAGCAATATTTTTGGAGAAAATTATACCAAAGTGTTTGAAAACATTTTTATATGTCTTGTTATTTACGTTACAACGCAAGATAAAAAATGAAACTTGACTGTACTGTATTAAAATAATTTTCAAAGAAATTTTAATAAAGAAGATGTTAATTAAACATATGTAATAAATTATACATTTAAAATAAAGAAAATATTGTATAAAGTAATTAATAAATATAAAATAAATAAATATAAAATATAATATAAAAATAAATATAAAATATAAAATAAAAATAGTAAAAATAAAATATTTAATAATATTTAATAATAAAAATAATAAAAATAAAATATTTAATAATAGCATTCATATGGTCGCGAGGCTTCTTAAAGATCGATAAATTATTGCTTTCCCAAATTCAGAAATAATAGAGAAGTTACGGTTTTTCTTTTATGCCTCCTTTATATTCCCTTATATCACCGAATTATTTCTGTCAAAACCGACACAAAATCAATTAAGACGCCCGTTATCTTGCCATTCGATCGGAGCTATGGAAGCCGCTTCACGGCAAGGTCAATCTCCTCGCGTGACAGAAAGAGAATCGCCGAGCGTAGCTTTTCCATGCCGAGTAGGCATTCCGGGGGAGACGAGTGCATTAAAGTTGTATCACGTTGCGACGGTCCGCGTATAAGTTAGCTTCTCGCAAGGTGCTCGCATGCATAATGCGAGGCGGCATGTTCTCTCCGTGTGTCGAAGAGGTATGATTCCGGGGCCGCGTCTGACTTGTGAGACGCGGATAACAAGCCGCGCGCCCCGCCGGTTTGCACCGTTAGTCTAGAGCCCAACCACTCGTTCCACAATCCCTGGGACACGGGAGAAAACGAACCCCTCCCCTCCCCTCCCCCTCCCCCCTCTCCCGCCTGGGCTACTCCCTAACGATGTGCCAACAAAATACGGATAAGGAGACGAGGAGGAGCGTAAGCAGATCGAGGGCGAAGTCCCGACGAGCGTTACACGCGAAGACGGGAATAAAAAGCAAGGGTGGATGCTCCTTCGGGGCGGAGAACGCGCGGGAGGGGGAAGGATGGGGAGGGAAAGGGGAGGAAAACAAATACGCGGTAGCTCGACGAGACGCGACGAAACGAACTGAAAAAAATCCGCGAAGACGTCTGCCTCCCTCCTCCCCCGTTCCTCGAGAAGGAGGGTTTTTTTTTTTCTTTTTTTTTCGCCCTCCTTAATTATCCGACTGACAATTATTTTTAACGACTTCGCGATATCTTAACGAGACCTAATCCGCCGACGTGGCGTCCGTTAAGAAGAAAGAAAACGAAAGGGGGGGAAAAGATCTCCTCCTCACCGCTCCTTTTTAATTCCTCTTGCTGAAAATCTCTTATTACCGTGCCGTAACATTCCTGCCCCGGTGGTGGGCTACCCTCCGGAAAGATACCACCGAAGGACCCGGTCTTTTTTCTTACGGTTGACTTTGTAACACGGCGACACGGATCCACGCCGTGCAATTAGAGAGCGAATAATAATAATCTTCGTGGCGAATTGAGATTCATGATTCTCGTCCTGTCTTATTAAAACACGAGCTTGTTTTCTCATAATCTTAATGCTCGACTAAGAATTCAAATTTAATTTCACTAAATATGTAAATATTTATCAAATTGTGTGCTTAAATAAAAGCATTAAATATATCCTAAGAAAAAAAAAAAAGATTAACAATTATTATTCAGTTCTCGTGTAAACAAATAAAGATTATCTTTATATTATTTTATTTTATCTTTATAGATTCTAGATTCACTTTATTGTTATTTAGAAAAAAAATATGCAGATCTTTTAATCACCGGATATAATTTTAACTAAAAATAAAATCAAGCGGTACCTTTGTTTACAAGAGAGCACAACCAATTGAAAACTACAGAAATCGCCAAATGTGTATTATTATGACCATAATGCAAACAACAGGAAAAGTGCATTATTACCTGACGCGGTTCACGTGAGAGAGTCCACTCCCATTTTCGATCCCCATTACCGTACGGTAATCGTCTAATAATTGAAGTGAGGTAATTAGCGCGCGATAGGCTACTTCCCACGTCCGGCGCGCCTGGCTCATTAAGTCGTCGCTAATGATAGTCGCAATCGATCAGTCCCTACCCGCTATGATCACGCTAAATCGCATAGTCATAACACTCGGCGCCGATATTAGTTAATCCCGTTTCATTATTTATCGCCTCCAAGGACTCGGATTTATTCTTCCGCGGAATTCTTCCGATGACGCGCCATTAGTCATGGCCGTGCGTAATTATTTATTTTTGAGCCGCCCATCTACAACGAAGATTGTTTTGCGAAATAACGCGAATCTATGGGATAAAAAAATCCTAACGAGAATCCTAATAGAGAATCCGTGGAAACTTTGAGCCACCGAATAGATGGTACCGCGTGTACGTTATTACGCCAGGGTCAACGATGCTCAACGCCGATGCGTATTTATAGAGATAAATACCAAAGTGCTACCGGATACACCGCTGCCTCGAGCCCACTTGTCACTTGTAAGGATTACTCGTGTTCCCACTGAGCCTGCGACACTTTGGGCAGGGACGGATTAGAGGAAATAAGCTTCGATGGCAAGCAGATTCTCACGCGACGCCTTCCTTAATCCCAAGTTTATGCACCAAGATGATGAATTGATTAACCGACAAGTATAAGATTTTTATTAAATTCACAATAGAAATTTTAACAGGATTAACTACTTGATATACGTTAGTATTTTTGTTCTCATCAAATGTAATGAGTATTTAAAAAGATAAAGCAATAATCAATAAATTATTAATTAATAGAATTTATTTCAAGGCTAAAAGAGTAATTCTTCTCGATGAGAATTGATATGCATCGAAATACGACCAAGTCTCGCATCTCCGCAAATCCGCCCCTGTCTCTTTAGGGGGCTCTGATACCCTTCATGCCGGGTTCTCCGCCGCGGTTCTGCATTTAAATAATTAAAGATCCGCCGGGACGGATGGACGCACGGACTCGTCGTATTAATGGGATAATCGAGCGTTCAACGTCGACCGAGAAGCGGCTATAGGAGCGACGAGAGGGAAGGGGAAAGAGATAGGTGGTGGTGGTGGACGGGTGATAATGATTTTATAGTCAGCTGAACTGTACGGGGGAGGGGGATGTGAGACAATTGACTCGATAATACGGGTCTTCCTGCCTGGCACCCGTTGATACCGACGGCGAATCAAGTGCGAACACCCGGCTAAGAGAAAAAGAGCGAGAGCTAGCGAAAGGGAGAGAGAGAGAGAGAAGAGGGAAAGAGAAAGAGCGAAGGACAAGGATAAATGCTCCATTCGCTAATGACCCCGGTGTGCCTCTTTAGGGACGGCTCCTTGACTTAGGCTACCGGTCGAAGACCTCTCCATCTCTTCGTGAGATGCCGAGAAATCAAGTACCTGACAGCGGACTCCACCTTCTGGCTCCCGATGCATCCTCGTCGCGTTCAGAGACTGCGAGTGACTCGTCACCTATGCGGCCGTTCGAGGCTCTGAAAGGCTCGCTAAATCGCGCTTGATCCAGATATTCGTTAAAGTAATAACGCACACTTGAATAAAACGTGATAAGGAAGTAATGAAATGTAATAAAAGATGAAGACTGAGACACGTATAAGCGAAAATCCAGAAATTCGAAAAATACTGATACTTTTGATTTAGATAATAAATTAAAATAATAATTTTTTAGATACATTTAGATGAAAAATAAATAAATAAATCATATACATAAATTTGCAGTTAGAGCAACGAACAAATTTATTGATAAAAAATGTTAAATTAATAATTTTTCAAACGACAGATGCATCTAAAATTTCACAATCGATCGCGAATTTGTCTTCTTTTTTATAACCAGCCTATTTTTTTTTTTTTTCAAGTATATCGAAAATTTGGAGAACCGTCGTTACGCGAATTAATATTGTCACTTAAAACATACAACATATGGATATATTTGTATCTCCCCATCGCTCGTAAAAAGTATTTGCTTCATTATACAACTTTACTACAGCGATGACACAGGTGTCGAAAAAAAAACACCTGTCCTCAGCCACATACAAGACCCGACATTTTGCACACGTTTTTGAGATTAAACGTTATCCACCATCATCATAATCTTTCAATATGTCTGATTAGAACAATATAATTAATTTTAATTTTGAATATAAATATCAAGTAAAGTTTAATTACTTTACTTCCCGATATATAGAGAAAATTAATTAAATCTAGCATCTCTTATTAAAAATCAATGCCTTAATAATGAATTAAGTTCGTAAAAATCAGCTGTAGAATCAAAAAAATTATATATTAATATTTAATATTTATATATTCATTTTATAATTAATATTTATAAAAAAATTTTCAGCTTCTTAATAAAAAATTATATATTTATATAAACTCTTTATTTTATAATTATTATTTATATAATAATCAGAAACAATCGCTGTATGTATTGTCAATAAAAAAGATGTAAAATGTTAATAAAAAAAAAAAAAATTATATAAAATTTTATAAAGATTATTATTTTTTTTCTACAAATACAAATCTTTTCTACAGATACAAATCTCATGGCGGATTTCATTTTATTCAAGGGAAAGAGCGAACGCGAAAATCAGCTTCGTAATTTTGTTGGCGAAGAAAGGATTCGAAATAAAAGGTGGACAGGCAGAGGAGGAAGAAACGTCCGTTTTCGCGTGCGGAGGGTCCGAACGAGCGTAAAAATAGCCCTGAGACACGTCAATAATTAATTAGCGGAATTTATCGATACGCCGGCATCGTTATCTTGTCCGATACGCGTACGAAGCGATTTCGTGGCCGAGTCGCGAGATAAGCCGTCGTCAATTCATTCGGGTCCGCCTCGTTCGCGTGGAAATTACGACTTCCTCGTGATCCCTGACATCTAACATTTTCTGAGAGAGAGAGAGAGAGAGAGAGAGAGAGAGAGAGACGAGGGGAATCTGCTTACGCCGAACATCGCCCAGGATATTAAAATCGGTCGAATGAGCAGGTGACTCGTTGTGATATTTGGTATGCTTTAAGTTCGAACTTTTGGACACTTTGTTTGCATTCTCGGTGTTATTCCTCACATGATATACAATTAATAATACTTAAATGAAACTCTTGTCTTAAATTTCTTATAAGATTCTGCAGTAAGATTTTTCGATAAATACTATAAATATATTTAAATTATTAATTTTAATAAAATTATTTTTTTATTCTCTTGTCTATTATATTACTTGTTTCATTTCATTTGCAATATTAATATTTGTTAATAACGTAAAATATATAATTACCAATTCATGAGTAAATTATTGGATTTATATTATCGTCAATATTTATAAAAGCATGATTAAATAAGAAGTGATGGATTATTTATTACCATGTATTATAAAAAAAAAAAAAAGATTTTACGAATAATTTTCAATTATTATTCATTTATAACGTATTTCTGTAGCATGTTTCCTTTTAATTAATTGCATATAGCGCGATATATGAATGAAACAAATAATCGAGTAAATTAAATAAATCAATTAAATCAATAAATCAATTAAATCAATAAATCAATAAATCAATTAAATAAATAAATAAATTATGACATCGCTCACGCCACTTTTCAGAAATATCTCCTCTCGTGGTTTAATTACAAGAATGATTATCGCGATTTCTCGAAGACGGGGAGGGGGAGGAGGGGGAGAGTATCAGCACCTCGTAGTTTAATCGGAGAATTGACCTGTTTTTAACGAAGCCGCACTTTGCGTGAGCGAGCGAGGGAGGCAGAGCCCATTGATCCTGCGATGCGCCGGGACACGATTTCGACCGTGTCCTCGGGTCCCCGCATCGGGTCTCGAAAACCCGACATCAGGCCTTGACGTCTTAAGCGGGATGGGGCGGTCATCGAACGAGATAACGAAATTAGCCCGGCCGCTAATTTATTTCCTAATTCCCGCGCGAGCGGAGGTGTGAAACAGCCGTTTCGGGCCATGGTATCGACGATAACGGGTCTGGATAAGGAATAAAAAGAGGAGAGGATTCCTTCTCGTACGTGGTCGGTCGACGACGGGCGCGAGAAAGAGAGAGAGAGAGAGAGAGAGAGAGAGAGAGAGAGAGAGAGAGAGAGTGGAGAGGAGATAATGCGAAGGCAGGAATGCACGCCCACGTTCACGACGTGTTTTCCTATACACGTACGGTGGTCAACCACGTGAGAACGCGCTAGCACGCACACGCGGAATGCGCCGTTGTGCATGCTTCGCGTAACGGGCAGTTATGGCAATCCGCAGATCTTCTCTCCTCGGCGAAGGAGACTGACTCCACCTCCGAGATTCATCTATATTCGCGGTAGTCCACGAATTCCCTCGCTCTCTGATGAATCTGGAAGGAGAGCGCGCGTTGCGGGACGTTTAATATTTCACTTAATCGGCTTCATTATTTAATCAGCAATTAATGGTAGTTGATAAGACACGTGGTGAAAAAAGCGATCCTGTGTTTTACCTTAATCATGGCATGAAATATCGCGCATTTCGCGTTCATAGTTTCGTTATTGTTTCGGTCATTAGAGGCATTTCGAAACTTGATATCAAGCGACTTGAGCGATTCTCTTTCTTTGTCTTTCCTTAGCTATCGCGTTTTCCTCTTAGCATGCATGAAATAGTAATAAAAGAATACTTTCCTAAGAGCATCGGTATATTTGCAGCTTCTTGCTCAATTAAATAAATCTGAGTGAAGTGGAGCAGCTTGTAAAATTAAACATTTTGTAGAAAGTATGTCAATAAAAATGCATTACAAGAAAATTATTACATTGCCATTTTCTATCAGTTTAACTTTCGCTCTTTAAAAATCGCGTTTATGATCCTCCGATTTGTCTCGATAATTAATAATAAAGTATAAAAGTAATTTATTCTCTATTAATATCTTCCTAATAAATCAAAATCTGTATGTAACAGTCATAAAAATTATCTCATATGACAATAATTTAATGATTTCTTCAGCTTTCTCACGAGTGATTCAACAAGTTTATAAAACAATTCAGACACGATCGATTCTAACTACGATCGCTGACCGTCATTCAATGACGTGCTACTTTGAACCCGCAACATGACGAATTGCATTTTTCCGTGCGCGCGCGCGCGTCTTCGGAACAGCCGTTAAAATTCCTGAACGCGTTAACTAACGACATTCCCGATTATTCTGTTCACCGGTCCTCGAATGCGAGTTTATATGGCTGCCAGGTTATACGGACTTATACCTACTTACCAGAGTCCATAGGTCTGACACGGAAACTCGCTCGTAAATTCCCACCGAACAAATTTCCAGCATGTGTCGTGGCAATCTTAAGGTCAGTGGTTCTCACATCTGATGAATCCGAAAGGCAAACAGCTCTTCAAATCTGTCGCACAATTAATAAAATAGTCAATTTAAAAAAAAAAAAAAATAATAATTCATTAGAAGTTTGAAAGTAAGAATACTTCAAATAATTTTGATACATAGTGCTAATTTAAGAATATTTTATAAATGATATGTATACAATTTAATATATTCTGCAAAAAGTATATTTAATTATTTTAAATTGAATTAATTATAAACGTATACTACATATAATTCAAGATATATATGTTTAAACTATAAAAGAAATCAAGAAAAACAAGTTCTGTAATTTTGAGGCACAAAGAAATATTTGAGAATTTATAATTAATAAATTTAATTCGTGAAAAACGTTGAATTTTTTTTCTTTAATAAAAATAAAAACAAATTAAAAATATACACGAAACTTTACTCACTTGCTCTATTGTATACTTAAATAAAAATCTAATAGGTAAGACATTCTAACTAACATTACAGAGTGGCAGAAAGTTCGTTTCAATTGAGAGCTGTTTGCGCGTATTGAGTACCATATAAATGCGCTCCATTAGCATCACGGTCAGAGTAATTCCCGGCGCAAAGGATTAAAGCTTATAGTCATGCTAAAATTAAATAATGAGTGTCCGCGTCGCGATGACGATCACTGGGGACTTGGGAGCGGCCGGCAATCAGAATCTCGCGCATATACACGCCGCTCACACATTTAAACAAAAACACACTCATGAGTGCGACAGTACCGAAGCACTACTATCTCAATCCGTACGCAAATGAGCCCCACTGAGGAGACAGCACCAAAGTGATGTGCGTATATGGTGGCATAATGTGTGTGTGCGTGTGTGTTTTATCTCCGCGATATATATATATATATATATATATATATATATATATATATATATATATGTATACGAAACGCGCGCGCGCGTATATACAACACAATCTTTGTTGACCGTCTAGGAGAAGGTGCTGGAGGACGGAAGGGAGGGCGAATCAGAGCCACTCAAAGGAATAACTAGTGATCATTAAGAGTAATAATCTCTCTCCTCAACCGTTTCGATTGTTTCAAGGGTGTCACACGGATGGTCCGTGACGCGCTACGCGTTATTTATACGATCTTCCTTATTATATTATATTATATATATCTTCGTGCTCTCGCGCGCGCGCGGCGAAGAAGTGACAGTGACCTTGGAAGAAAGAAGGCTAAAGAGATCACATCAGTTGCGTTTCATTTCCGATAAGATTACGCTGTAGAAAATTGAACGGCACAAATAATAAAAAATATCAATGCTTATCAATTTTTAATCTTGATTGCATCTTGATCAAGAATGTCACTTTTTCATTCCAAAATTGATATTTTTTAAGTTCTAAACACTTTTACAAATGTAACATTTATATACGCATATAAATTTTATATAGGAACACATTTATATTAGCTCGACCTTTTAATCGACAAGAGCTAAAAATATTCTGTTTAAATATTGCAAAATTTTTGTATATAAAGATACATAATAATGTAATAATAAATGACATCAAATTTATCTTAAGGATGTTTTTTGTATGTACAATAATATCAAAAAACTGTCAAAATTACAAAAAAAATCGACTTCTTAGCATTTATACTGTTTGAAAAATCAAACAAATAAATCCGGATTATGAAATGAATTAAAGTATCTCTAAATAATATGGATTTTGACATCTTCATAAAAAAATAGTTGTAATTAATATTTTTCCTAATTTATGGCAAAAACTTTTGATCGTGAATATCCCCTGAAATCAATTGCAAGAAACAATGAAAAAGTAATTTGCAGAAAGGGAGAAAGACAGATAATATTTTTCTACAATTTTTAGTAAATAATTTTTAAACGAATGAGTGAATCTAAATCAAGTTTTGAACAAATATTTATTAGAGTTTTCTTAGGTGAAAATTTTTATTTCATTGGTAATATTTTTTCCTTGTCAAATTTGTCAATAAATGCTACAATACGCGATTTTCCATAAGAATCAAGTAACTTTAAATTTGAATAATTTCCAAATCAAATATATATATATTTATTAATTAAAATCTTCATAACTTTTGATCGCTTCAGTAAATCGATTCAGAATTTTTTTATAAGTTTCTGAACATATGTAAGAATATTTTGTACAAGTTTGGTGAAATCCCTAATATTTCCAAAATAGGTCACAAAACATCCTTAAATAATTATCTTAAATAATTCAAATATTATTGCATGATAAAGAAATATTTATACCCAGTAAATTAAATAAAAAAATCTTTCAGTCATTCACATGAGGATTAAATTAAACTTGAAGGATGGTTCGTGTTTTTTTGTCTCCAACTCAAAGGTTACGATACTCTAATAATGCCTGTCGTCCACCACACGTTTGGCGCGCGTTTATTTGCGCGCTCGGCCATCATTATTCAACCGATTATATCAAACAAGAAGAGCGGGCTGCCTCCGATACCGACGAGAGCGAGAGAGCCCGTGGGGCCCCGATAATGAATTTGCCACATTCCCGCGAACGCGTATGGGGCCGTAAAGGGGAGCACAGAAGAGCGACCACAACTATACAGCATGGCCAATGTTGTTGCGTTAATCCCCCATTTATCCGTAACACTTTTCTCCCTTCTTTATTGCACGGCCGTGCCTCCTCGTTCCGAGAAAGGCCTTTTCGATGGCGGGACATAAAAACGCGGATTATTTGCTTGTCCAATCGTGGTAAACCATAATCCATGCGAGCGCAAAATACGCGAGAGGAAGAACGGGCGAGCCGAGAGAAACAGAGAATGAGAGAGAGAGAGAGAGGAGCGTTGGTCAAACAGTGGATCACCGTGTGTGTCAAGGGTTTTCATTAGACAATAAAGAGGGAACGGAACCAGGCACTTCGGGATTCTGCCGTTTAATAACTATTAAAGACGCACCGGAGAGAGAAAGAGAGAGAAAATCTCTCTGGCGTCCCCCCCCATCTCTCTCTCTCTCTCTCTCTCTCTCTCTTCTCCGTCTTCCTCGCGCCTCCCTACCTAGCT